>NC_142012.1:145341278-145433778 GCF_049901735.1 Notechis scutatus | reverse complement strand
GCAGTAGTTAGAATGCAGTATTTGCACACTGTTCAATATAGAAATGGAGTTTGCGATACAAAAACAATAAAAATATTAAAATACCAAAAAAAAAAAAAAAAGAATGCAGTATTTGCAGACTAACTCTTCTCATAGCCAGGAGTTTGATCCTGACCGGCTTAAGGTTGTTTCAGCTTTCAATTCTTCTGAAGTCAGTAAAATGAGGAACCAGATGTTTGGAAGCAAAATGCTGACAGCTCAGAGAATGCTACGGAGTGGTACATAAGTCTAAATGCTATAGCTATTGCTATAGCCAACCCAAACCATAACAATTTTCAAGAACAAAAATAAGGATCTGAATCTTGCTTAGTATGGCACTTCTTATTAGAATAAAATGATTCTTTCACAATGATCTGGGCCCCTATTTTAATGTGTATGGTCAAAATTCATATTCTGAAGCTTCATATGTATTGTTAACAAGTACAATAGATGCAGAGAGCTAGATTGTGAGTGCCACCTTGTGAGTGAAAAGGTGTGGGAGAGAGAAAGAGGATATGCAAAAAAAACCCACTTATATCTACTCTGAATTGTGTGATATGTTTCTCTAAACATCTGGAGCCACAATGTGTGCAACACCCTGGTTGTTACTTTTTACATTAAAATTCATCAAAATAGCACACTCAGTATTGACAAGATTATTGTTAACATTAATTCTAGGAAATATTTTTAATGCCCCAAGAAAAATTACTGCCATAAGAAGAAAAATTTCCTCACTTTTTCATTTTTTTTTTTTTTTGTTCTCTGAAATAGAAAAGAATAAGGCCTTTCGGTAGAATAAGGAACTATTTTTGCTTTCTCATGGAGAGATACATACCGTAGATACATCAAGAGGAAGGTAGATATGTTAGGCCAGAACAATAGCCTTACTACTAAGTGTTAAATGCAAATAAAATTCAGTGACTAAGTTAGATAAAACAATCACATGAGTCTAGAAAGAAAAATGAATTGTACATATATAACTAATACACACAATTATTTTCTCTCTTAAAAATATTGTAAATATTTTAATTGTAAAACTATCTGCAGTTGTGATTGGAATATTAAATGAGTAAGGACACACAATATTATCTCTGTAACCATTTTTATGCTGAAGAAAAGGGCAGCCAAATTCAATTCACTGTATTAGATCTCTAAATAATTCCTTCAGCACATAAATAGGAAATATTCATACATTCTTTAAAAATAAGTTTCAAAGTTCTCTTGGTTTTATGTACCATTGTTTTTAAAATGCATCTGATTTATTTTTAATCTTATGCACAGAAGAGCACTTCAGCCATTGCTCAATCTAGGTCACTCAGCATTCAGCATCCCACAGTTGCTAACCAGATTTCTTTGCAAAACACATGAACAAGGCAGAAAGGAAATAGCCCTACCAAGAAATACTCCAAAGCACATTATCTTTTAATCTGGAAGTGTGGTTTACAATAGAGTCATAATGGGAAGTGCAATGGATAAACATTTCCATCATGTAACCATCTAGCCTGCCTCACCCTAAGTGATTATCAGTAGAAGTGGTCTCAAAAGTGAAGAGAAGGCGGAGGGAAACAACTAACAGAAAACAAAAAGGGTAAGAAGGCAATATACTTTGGCTTCCAGTTGGACCAAAGGTTCTTTTTTCAAGAGGCAACTGGACTTTCTGATTTTTCTTTGAAGATGTTTCACTTCTCATCCAAAAAGCTTCTTCAGCTCTGACTGGCTGTTGGGGAATTGAAGGATTTATATTCCTTGCAGACAGCTGGTCATTTGCATACTTTTAAGCAAGGCCATCCGAAGGTTTATCTTTGTCGTCAGGGTCACCTGAGTAACCAAAGCAAATGGCTGTGGAGCCTTCTTGGAACTGGTGAAAGGACTGTGTTATAGAGTGGAGATAGATGAAGTTGTATCTCTCCCTGTCTGCTGAGAGAGTTCATGGCTGTTCAGTTTTGACATAGATGGCCCTTTTGAGCGAAACGTCTTCAAAGAAAAACCGGAAAATCCAGTTGCCTCTTGAAAAGCACCTTTGGGACAACCATGACCTGGATGACTAAGAATCTTCATAGACTTCCAGTTGGACTGGATTTTCAATCCATTCCTTAGATCAAGAGAACTAATGTCTACACGGTTTGCAATGGAATTGGGTGGAGACATTGTTAACTTGATTGAAGAAAGTTTATGAAGGTCCCGTAATGAATTTCAGAGTGCAGTATCATGTATTTGATGTACAGTAAAGGCTTTTGATGAGTTTGCACATTTCAAAAGTAAAATTAAATTTGGCTGAAATACCATTTATCTTTTAAAGTGTTAATCTGATTTATCTCTGTTTTGTGATCTTTCTCCCTAATGTACTTGACAGCAAAATTCAATCGCTTTTACTACTGAGCTGGGCCTGAAAGGACAATGCTCAATTTTCTGTTTTCTGTTTTTATGCAATGTGTAAACTTGGGCACTTGATAAATTCAGACCTCAGGGACAATGCCAGAAAGTTATATTGTGAATATGAGGAACCATTTCTTTGGTTTATGTAATAGAGATTATTGGTTTATTTTTTTAACTTTATGAGAAAAATTGATTCTCTACAATATAGTGGAAATTTAGTCTGCTTTATTTCTGTACAAGAAGTTTTGTATCATTTTTTAAAAAATGGCAATTTCAGAGAATAATAGTGAACTAACAATGTTTTTATCAAATAGGAGAGTAATGAGATAAGGTTAAGATGGCAAGGGACAATTTTAAGACAGCAAGGGACAAATATGGCTAAGATCTAAATATCTGCAGTTGGTATTGCTTATTGGGCACCTTGTTTCTTGGGTAGATTTTGTTCTACAAGAGTATATGTTTTTGAGCAGATGTTTGTTCCTCTACTCATTATGTTGAGATACTTTCTATAATGTCAGATTTTTTTCTCAATCTAGTTTAACACTATTTATTTTATTTATTTATTTTTGTCAAGTGATTATAAGATAACAGGTATAAGTATAAACATAGTTATGAATATATGAAATGGATACATATAAGAAAAATAAAAAGAAACAATAGGACAGGGATGGTAGGCACGTTGGTGCACTTATGCACGCCCCCTACAGACCTCTGAGGTCAATAATAGACAGTCTAAGGTTAAAGTTTTTGGGGTTTGGGGAAGAAACAACAGAGTCAGGTAGAGTATTCCAGACATTGACCACTCTGTTGCTGAAGTCGTATTTCCTGCAATCAAGTTTGGTGCAGTTTACCTTGATTTACTATGATTTACTATCTGCTCCAAATGACATATTCCATTTTCTATCAGAACCTTTTAACCATGAAGTTAAGGTTTGAACTAGGATTACAGGTAGTCTTTATTTATGACAGTTAGACTACAATTGAGTCCAAAATTTGCACTGCTAATTGAGACAGTTGTTAAGTGAGTTTTGCCCAATTTAATGACCTGCCTTGCCACAGTTGTTAAGTGAATCACTGCAATTGTTAAGTCAGTCATAGGGTTGTAAAGTGAATCTGGCTTCCCCACTGACTTTGCAAAAGACAATGAGACAATGCAACCATCATAAATATGAGTTAATTGCCAAATGTCTGAATTTTGATCACATGACTCTAGGGACATTCGCACTGGTTATAAGTGTGAAAAACAGTCATAATTCACTGTTATAACTTTGAATGGTTACTAAAAGAACAGTTGCAAATCAAGGACTATCTATATAAGCATGCAAAACATACAATCTACTCCCGAGTTACAGATTGTCACCTTAAACTGCTTGTTAATGGTTACCCATCTGAGATATTGTGCAAATAATATCTTACAAAATTTTAGATATGCTGTAGAAATTCTACAGAATATTCTGAAGTGGTAATCTTAAGTGTCATTAACATACCTGTAGTAGCAGCTACCTCTTTTTCTTGTATTTTCTTTTATTTCTCTGCTTCTGAGCTGCATTTAGGGAGGAGAACATTCCAATTCCATGTGAAGACATGGTATACCCATAGAAAATAGTTACATCTTCATTTTTGTCCTTTTAATTTTATTACAAAACTTAAGATACACATTGTGTGTGATTTTATTTCAAAATATTCATATGTATTCCAGCAATTTTTTTCTTTCCAACATTCAGTAAAATTCATCAGTTTTCCTAAAACAATTGTTTTCTATTATCAATCTTCTTGAATTAAAAAAAAATCTCAAACTCTTGATGATGCTATTGGCTTCTAGAATTTGAATTCATATCACCCAAAAGTTGTTAATGTTATTCAATTTAGGCATTTTAACAATGTATATGCTTTGGTTTTTTTCAATGTCACCCTTGAGTTTTTGTCTTGAGCATTAATTTTCAGGATCTGCTTTTTTTACAGTGTATTCTCTTCAATTTTTTAACCATAAAAATGTAAGAAATAAGTCTATTAGATCAAACTGTTTATTTGTCTAGCCTAAAACTAATTTTTCCAAAAGTTTTTGCTTGCTCCTTTAAATTGAGGACGCTGAGGACTGAAGCCATTATAAAGAACTTGAAGATTTCATTAGCTATCTAGATCAGTGGTTCTCAACCTGTGGTCCATGGACCAGAGGTGGTATTCAGCAAGTTCTGACCAGTTCTGGAAAACCGGTAGCAGAAATTTTGAATAGTTCGGAGAACAAGCAAGCACCACTTCTGACTGGAGATTTTACAGTATCCTCCCCCGCCCACACAGAACCGGTAGTAAAAAAAAATTGAATCCCACCACTGCCATGGACCCTGGGTGCCACAATGTCATCACAGAGGGTCCATAAAGGTTTGAAGAAATGTTATGGTTTAAGTCTTAAGTCTTAGTGATCCATGACCACAAAAGGTATTTAAAAGAGATCAGCAGTGAAGAAAAAGTCGAGAACCACTGATCTAGATTGCCTAGCCCACAAATCAATAAATCAGTTGTACAGGAGAAATAGCATTCTCTTAATACTCAGATAAATTTTACTACTAACCTTAAGAGTACTTGTAAATGTTTGTTCAAAGTAGGTAGTCATAATGTAATTGCTAAAGTTTTTTTTTACATATATTAAGAAAAGAAAGCAACATTTTGTGAAGAATGCAACAGAACTAGTCAAACATTCTGGTACGAAAGCATATATATCAAATGACACAAAAGTTCAGCTTCTGCTCACATCCAGTTCCTTCTAAGCAGCACTAAAGAATTCAGCAATCAAAAATGCAGTTTGGCTCAGTTAGCACAAGAGTGCTCAAAAGATCAAGTATGCAGTTCAATTAACAAAACTCTCTGGATTGGTGACACAATCCACAAGCAACACAAGCAAGATAAAGGGTGTTTCTCTTGGCCATACAGCTCAATTTACTCTCTGTGCAGGTAGATAATTTCATATGTAACTTGATCTTCCAACCAGAAGACAGTTGAGTAGCCATGCTTTCAGTCTATCTGTTAGCAACATTTGTAATGCTATGCTTATAGTTTTAACTGTTTGATATAATTTGATGTTACGGGCACACTGAATGCTGTTTTGCCTCATATTCCTGACTAATTCAGAATTTGATGTACAATCTCCATGAAGTCATCTGATAGACTTCTGATTTCAGATTGCAGGTAGGAACAATATTTTAAAATTATAGGGACATGTCATATTTTAATGTGTTTTATTTAGTATTTATTATAAATACATGTTATTTCCTGCCTTAGATCCTGTTAGATAAAGAGAAAAACTAAGGAATAACCACTCAATAAACACTTTAAAAAATCTGATAAACAATGTTGTTAATCTTAGATTACTGTGTCCCGGGAGCATTTTTATTCATTTAATTATTTTTAAATTGTAACCACCTTCTGAAATAGTATAGGCAAAAACTGTTCGGTAAAAATGTTGATCCTATTACTGGATTTGTCACTTTTACCTGGGAATTTTCTACTCAAAACTTTAGGTTTAAATTTTAAAATGCCAAAATAAAATTAACTTGGGTATTATTTGCCAGCAAGGTCTTATTTATAATTTTTACTTTTGTTTGCATTTTTAATGCAATTAAAGTAATTGCTGTAAATTATGTGAAATATTCTTCTGAGTAAATATGGATTGTATTGAAAGACTTTTTCCCCCTGTTTGAACAAATTCTGGTATGAACGTACATTTATTCTCATTGATAAATTGTAAAGATTCTTTATGATAAACTCATTAGTCTAGTTCAGATGTTCCGCAGCATTTCTACAAGCTTCTGTTCCGCAGCATTTCTATAAGCTTCTTTCAAAGATGTGAGTCATAGAAACTGGGATCTTCCATCCATAGAATGTGAACTTTAATACTCTCCTTTAGCCTTTCCTGTCCTATTAACTTATTCAACCAATTTTGATAGCCTGCTTAAGAATTAATATATAGTTGAACATATAGCTTACCCTATAGAAATTTTGGTTGCCTGCTAAGCAGTATTTTATTATCTAAAAAATAGAAACAAATAATTAAGAAATGGGGCTAAGAGATTATTTCCTATATATAGGATAAGTGGGTACTGTTGAGCTAATTCCCCATTAGGAAAATGAGTGCACACAGGGAGATGTAGTGAGAGTGTGTTGAATAACACATGACCAGCACACAGATACACTGAATAGTAAAATGTAGGTTTTACTTCCAGTAAATGGTTAAGCAAAGTCCAACAAGCAGTCCAAGTCATATATGGTTAAAGCAGTCAGTATTCAGGGATAATCCAAATAACAAAGTTCACTATCATAAGCAGTTCAGTAACAGACTCACAGCAATCCAAGAAGAACGACGATCAGCAACAGTCAATAGGGAACCAAAAACAGTGAATATCAGAACATCGACCAACTAGCAACTAGCAACTGCAGAACTAACAACCCAGGTTTCTGGCTCCATCTTATGGCCATTTGAGGAACCACACCCAATTACAATTTTAGCATTCCCTTAAAGAGACAGTATTAAACGTCTATCCCGGTTTATATATTTCCAACCCAACTGTTAGGTGACTAGCAATTCCTAACAGGTACCAATCACCCTAGGGAAATTAACAAGTTTAATATGTCCACCTTACAAAAATTATATCTTCTCTCAAGTATTTTTAAATATTTTATGTTAACCAATTAATTTCAATTTTGGGAAGAAACCTTTTCCCACTGCCTTTGGAGTCACTAACTTCCCTTTCCAACCAAAACAATACATAAGAATGAATTGTTTTTACTCAATACTAAGCATTTTTTTTAAAACAAAACAAAACAGTGGTTAAGTTCACCCATCATACAAAATTTAAATGTTATGTCCTAATACAGCATGTTGACATATCCAATAGGGTGGAATGAGAATAAGTCATGTTCCCCCACTTCCATTCAATCATGTTCAATTTGAAGAGACTGCCTAAACAAGTTTTCTTTGCAAGTTTTTTCAGAAGTGGTTTGCCTTTACCTTACTTTCCTAAGGCTGAGAGGAAGTGATTGGCTCAAGGTCACCCACTGTGTCTAAGACAGGGCTAGAATTCACAGTCTCCTAATAGCCTGATGCTTTACCACAGGGGTGTCAAACTCAAGGCCCAGGGGCTGGATTCGGCCCACAGGGTGCTTAAATCCGGCTCACAGGGCCACTCTATAAATAGCAAAGGACCAGCCCGTGGTGTCTCTACCAGGGAAAATGGCACTTGGGAGGGGCTGCATGCAACCCTCTCAAGCTCCATTTTCACTGGTAGAGGGTTGTAGAAGGCCATTGAAGCCAAAAATGGAGGTTGCAAGGGCCATGGGTGGCACTCCCAAGCTCAGTTTTTGCTGGCAGAGGGTTGCAGGTGGCCATTGCAGCCAAGACAGAGCTCAGGAGCCTGTTTTTGCTGGCAGACTACTAGGGCCACCACAGGTGCCCCGACACAAGTGATGTCAAGCTTGGCCACACCCACCCTGGCCCCCCAAGGTCAAAAACAATCCTGATGTGGCCCTCAATGAAATTGAGTTTGACATACCCCTGCTTTACCATTACCCAAACTGGGTAGTCCTGCTTTAGTCCCACTGAAATCATTTAGATTTAAGTTGATAATGATAGCTTGGTCCACTGATTTTATAAGGTTTAGGTTAATTTATCTAAACTTTATAATGAAATGCATTCTTTGATCACACAGTAAGTATATAAACTTATTGTGTGGGCCAAGATAATATGAAGCAGTAAAACAGGATTTTAGAAAGCCCATACAAAGATTTGAGAATGTGTCAGGTACATATGATGTGGACCTCTTCAAAGAAAAAGCCCCTACTTATTGTGCTTCTAATGTTCTTTGTTAATTTTCTCATGTCTTTGACCGATTGAGTCTCAGGATTATTTTCTTTTGGAGTCAGGGCCATTGTGACAATAGACTTTATCATATTTAAGAATGTAAGATTTCCAGACCTGTTTCTATTTTGAAATGCAGATTTGGCACAATTTCAAGCAGTAGTTTTGTGGGTTCTGTACCTTCCTTTTCTTTTAGCCTCGCATATTTGTATTAGCTATTTTAACTTGTTTTGCTATTTCTAATAACAAGCTCTGTGACTTATATAAACCTCTAAATGACCTTTGTTATGGTTAAAGGTTTATTCATTAACTGAATGGAGAACCTCTCATCTCCTTTTAGAAGAAGGAAAATAAAACTCCTAACAGCATCCCTACACTATTCAACCACGTTAATTCATACTTGCAAATCAACTTTGATGCTTGATACATTTCAGGTACAAGTTTTGCAATCTGATTTTTAAATAAAGGAGAAATGTGGGAGAGAGTATTTATTTGGTTGATTCCACATGACAACGCCAGAATAATTGAATAGACTATATGGTTAGTTTGACAAGGCAGAACATACAATCAGCAGCCTCACATACCAGAGGAAGGAAGTAGGCTCAGAGTCTCTGACAGTTGTAATGGGTTTTTTTTTCAGAATTTCTCCAAAGGCTGACCATTTTGTCTTGAATTATTAAACCTTCCTTCCCCCTTCTCTGTGAGGTAATGAACAACTGTAAACCAACATGCATTTCTTTTTGCTTTTTCAAGAATGAATAATTAATTGTGGGCCTGACATAGGAGATGTTTGGCTTCAAATGGCTGCATGTCAAAACCCATAAGGTGATCTCTGAGGCAGCAGAAAAATCTAACGGTAGTAATGGAGACTGGAGAGTTTTCATAAAATGGGATGTGCTATGGATACTTAAATGTGAACTTGCTGTATTAAGGATGCTATTATGTTTTTATAGGTGGTGTCTGTAAGCAGTAAATTACTGAAACACTATAAAAGTAGGTTCTGATATTTCATTTAAGTAGAGATAAATTGTGCTGAATTTTCCTTCAAGGCTTCAGGATGCTATAGTTATCTTTCACCACTTTCCTGTCTAAAGTATTGAAACATGACATTTTTAATTCAGGGACAACTTTGGTTTAGGAGAACAAAAATTGAATGGTCTTATAATGAAGTTTCTGCAGTAGATGCCCAGCTGGCTATGAACAACAGAACAGAGAGACTGCTATAAAACTGAACTCAAAGTAAACTTTGATGGGCAGAGTCAATTGTTGTACTCTTTTGAGTCAAACTCTCAACATCTTCAGTATTAAAGCTTTTCTGGAATGCAAGGCTGTCTACAGATCTGGATCATCCTCATAGTTTCTAATGAGCAAACATAAACTGTAAGAGGTAGTATCATCATATGCATTCTATTACTCTGGTCACAAGATTGAAGAATTTCATCACTAATCTATATGAGGTTTGTCAGATGTAAGCCCAAAGATCTGTGATCTGTATGAAGGTATATTGTTAGGACTGCAACATGTGGTACAACATCTTATTTTTAAATAGAAGAATAAATATTGAGTGATACGCAACATGCAAAAGTATTGCAAAATTTAACACTTGTGATTCTTTTACCATTTCTTCAGACCTATCCTCATATGTACACTTGTTATTTAGTTGTCAAACTGCTCTTACGGAGCTACAGTAATATAACTTTAAGTCTAAGATACCACAAGAGTCTTCATTTTTATTTAAATCCAGACAGTTGGTATTAAGTTGGTTCACATTTTGATTTTAGTATTTTAGTATCTTAAGTAGAGTAACTGCATGGGGGGGGGGAACTAGGCGTATGGCACTTTTAATTGGTTAGCTACATAAATGATCTGATTTATGTAGCTAACAAAAATGCAAGACCAAGTTCAGTGATCCCGATGGATTTAGTCAGACAGTTCAAACTAGAAGTAGTAACATTTTTTATTTTTAGGACATAGTTTTGTTTTAGCAACAACAACAGCATTAAGTCTTATTGCATTCTTTGTGTTGTTAGTAGACCAGAAAAATGCTGTAGATATAATTTACTTTGACTTCAGTAAGGCATTTGATAAAGTAGACCACAACCTACTACTTGATAAGATGGAAAAATGTGAGTTAGATAGCATCACCACACCTTCTCTCATTGATCCATCTATATATTTTAACCAAAATTATTGGACCATTTTATCATATGCTCTTTAACTTGTTCTTCTTTCATTTCTAGTTTCCATAAAAGCTTATACATTTTAAGAATCACTGAAATACTAAGCAATCTGCATTCCACAAAGATTATTTATTTCTAAAGCACTTTATAACAAAAACATTTCTCCCCTTAATCCATTCAAAACAAATTAAATTCTAATCCAGTTTTTTTGCCATTATTCTTAAATTCTTTAAATTGTTGTTTTACTCTTCTCTTTAATCTACGATGAAGTGTCTTTCATCGGTAGTTTGTTATTCTTTTACAGAATTTTTAAGAGAGTTTAGACCAGGGGTGGGATTCAAATTTTTTAACAACCGGTTCTGTGGGCATGGCTTAAGTGGTGGGCATGGCTTGGTGGTCATGTGAGTGGGTGGACATGGCTTGATGGTCATGTTATTGGCTGGATGTGGTCAACTCAATATCACTCACATTGAGGCATGCATCTCCTTGCCTGGCCTCTCAAGACTATGGGGATGCTGCAACAGTCGTAAGTGTGAAAAATGGTCATAAGTCACTTTTACAGTGCCATTGTAACTTTGAATGGTCACTCCACGCAAGCAAAGTACCAGCAAAGGAGGGGGGAAAAACTCCAGAGACATTCCTGAGACAGGAAGTCTAGTCCTGCCAAGAATGTAATAGGGGTTAATGGAGAGGCAGTTTCTGTAAGCAACACCAGAATGTTTCCTTCCTGCCTTCCTTACAGGATTAGGCCAGTTATTTCTTCTAACAACCGGTTCTCCGAACTGCTTAGAATGTTAACACCCGGTTCTAGCAAATAGGTGTGAACTGGTAGAATCCCACCATGGTTCAGACCAAGATATAACTAAAGGTTTTTGTTTTTGCATGACTAGGATTCAATAATGAATCACAGATTTGTAAGAGTTTACAGGTTAACTTTGCTCTTCAGCTACATCTGTAGAAGACTCACAGACATATCTGTCCTAGATGAGAATCTTTATTGTAGACAAGAATGAAGCCTTACATGATAGTTGATTACCTGCTATCAGTAAGAAAATTGCATGAGCTTTATTGCCTTTACTTGGGGCTTCTTGATTACTGTTACAAATATCCAGATATTGTGCTTTGTGTCCTTGGAGCCAAGAAGTTGTATGTTTACATACTGTAATAGTAATCTCCAGCATGGGAATTATTAGTTACTATTTTAGTCATCACATGATGCCAAGTGTATTATCTTCTAAATGGCACTAATAATAGGCATAAGGAAATCAATCGGGGAATGCCTTCTTACAGCAGACTGGCAGTCTTTCTTTTGATGAGTTAGGCAGATCATACATTCTGATGACATTCTGCTCTCAGAAAATATATAAAACTGTATGTTTGACATCTATGTCTTGAGTAACATAATCTACACAAAGTAGAATTCCCCAATCCATGACTTATAATTTTATCAGAGAGAACTCAAGTAAGAATTAATTTGGAAAGCCTAAGTAAAATTGGGTACTTAGGACTGCAGAGCTACATGTTGAACACCAGACAGCAGGAATGAGGAGGAGTTCATCATTCCTTACTGTGATTTGGAACCTTAATTCTGACTGCCACAGTGGTGAGGAAACCACTCCATTCTCTGATATAGCTTTACATGAAGTTGTCCTATGCAGATATGTAGAACAAAAGCTTCCTTCAAGATCTAAGACAGATAAGGTGAATATATTCTCTCCTTAAGGCAAAGAAAATTCAACAGACCAGCAAAGTTAAAGAATGCATTAAAAAAAAGATTATGATGTCATAAAGGCAGATACAATTCTTGTTCAGTTAATAAGAGAAGTTATTTTTGTTGCAAAGATTGGGATAAGTTAAGTATTAGGGAGAAGTTTGAATAAACCACATTTGGATATGCATTATAATTCTGGAATGTTCACCTCTGACTTCCTATGAAACAGCCTAGTACAGACACATTTTTGTTGCTGTAACAGCAACACCCCCCTCTTATTACCTCAGGCAAAACCTTTCTGGAAGAATGAAACTGGTATATGTAATAATGTTCTCTCTGCTCTGAAGTTATAATAGACAGATGAACAAAATAAAAATAAAATAAAAGCAAATAATTAAAATTTGGAACTTAGATTTGCATGCAAAGGGCTTTATCCTTCTCACGGCCTGCAACCTATCATAATGGCCATGATAGATCACTTTTACTTTATCAGTTTCCTTTTTCTAGTTGAAAAGCCATATAGTGGGTGACATATAGCTACAGGGAAATCAAGCTGGAAAAAATGAAACACAATAGATCATATCTAGCACCACTAGTCATAACAAAAAACAAATTCTAGGTTTTCCTTTTGAATGTCCTCCCTTTTTGTTTTAAGTTCCTGCTTCTTCTTATCCAACTAGCACACAAATACACAAATGTATATTTATCTAAAACATAAAGAATGGTTTCACAGTGTACAAAACATTTATTGTTAATGTTATTAATTTCAAGATCTTATTTATATATGCTTATAAGGGTTAGGGTGAGTAATTTCAGGCACGCTTTGTATTCCTAGCAAATTTATTTTTGGGGGGAAAACATGGCCTTCTCCACAGTAGTTTCATTCATTTGGTTTCTTTAAAAGAACAATAAAAACTCATTGGGGTGTCTGCCTAGGAGAGGATAGTTTTTCACCAACAGAGAGCACTCTTTCATCCACATAAAAACAAAATGCTCAAGTTGAAGGCCTTTTATAAAGTTTTGTTTCAGGAACAAAGGCGTTCATTCAGATATAAGGCTTCTCTGCTTTTAGTTCTTTCTGGTCACCTGATCAAGCTCTTGGTAATTTTTAGGCTACTTTAGTCTGCATTCCTCAAATTCTTTATACTTGGCCCTGTAATTAAGAGCTTCAGGTTCACTGCCTAAAACGTAGATTCTATAACTTTCCACTTCTTGTGCCCTCAAATGCGAGACTAATGCAACAGTCAAAGCTGCACTCAGTTCTGAGTCTCAAAAGCAACCACTTGCAGCTACAAAAAAAGAAAAAAAGTCTTCATGTGAATGCGGTGGAGTCATAATCAGGTAAAACAGAGGCTTGCAATTTGTATATATTTGCACAAGATTATTTTCTATAGGATGCTTGGCAATATAAACAAAGCACTTCTATTTTGAATGTATTTTTTTCATACCATATAAATTGCACAGTTTCTGATTTTGGTGACCTTTAAACTAATCTATTAATATGTATTGTGTTTATTATAGAATTGTGCTTGTTCCAAGCAAGTTGTATAATCATTTGTGGATGATGTTTGGTATAAAAGTGGGGATAAGTATGGCAGATGCCCATTTATGACATAGTAAATGATAACTTGTTGGTAAAGACATTTCTAGTTACTAGAATTTACTACTGAGCATTTAAAATATTTTTGTACAAACAGCAAGTGAAACTAATGAAAGAACCCGTATCAACTTATTTTCACACTTTTGCAGTCAAACTTCAAATTGATATCTCAGGTGAAGTACAATTTGGAGATTTTTAATGGGATCCACAGAAAAGGGCTCTTGATGTGCCATCTGGAACCCAAGGATTACTTACTGTAAGCTTATGGCATTGATGGGGAATATATGGTGGAATCTTTTTGTACAGCATGTCTACCCAAAAAGCTTTTTTTTTCCTTTTTTTAAATAATGGTAAATTATGAACAATATTTATTTTGTGAACAAAAAGGAAGATACAAAGAGGGGATAGAATTTTTTAAAAAAATAGTTTTATTCTTAGATAAACTTTCTTGAGGAGCTTGAAAAAGAAGTATAAGCTAAGTTATTATAGTTATTCTTGTCCTGGGTTACCACTGTTGTGCGGTAAGAGCACATTACAGAAATCTTTACAAAACTTTAACCCTCCTGAGAACAGGCAAACATGCTAATTAGCAATGGAATACGCAATACAATATAGTTCATTGCATCTATCGCTTTCTAAGTGGGCACAAATCAAATGTAAAATATGAGATAATGCAATTCTAGTGCACATTATACATACATCAGGTCACGGATACAATTGGAGAGATACAATTGCCACACGGTGACAAACAGTTTTGCAGGAATTCAATCCAGTCCACAGAATACCTCTACTGTTTTATGTTCCATTAAACTCATTGCATCCTCCTATTTATTTTCCTGTGTTCCTATCTCACCCATCACTGAATATATGTCAGCCCTTTGAGGGTTGTTGTTATTTTAGGCTAAAGTATAAGCTAAAGTATAGGCTACTTTGTGGATATAGGGTAGAATAACAGAAACTTGCAACCTCACAGTATTTCCCTTTCTTTCTGTCTTATATCAGAGAGAACAAGGGAAGACAAGCTTAAGTTTATTTCTTATGCTTTCTTGTTTTCCTGGACTAAGCCCTTATTTTTGTTAAAGGCCTCTATGTAACTTTTCTAAAGTCATATCTATGTTCACCCAGTGTCTGCCTGCCTGCCTGCCTGCCTGCCTGCCTCTCTCTCTCTCTCTCTCTCTTTGTGTGTGTGTGTGTGTGTGTGTGTGTGTGTGTGTGTGTAATACTGCATACATCTAATGAAGTGGACTTTTGGTCTCAGTAAAATAGGCCATAATAAGGTGATTTAAACCTCCAACTGCTTTTGCTGAAATTGATAAGAATTCTTTCCTCTCCCAAGAAAGACTTTGGAGTTGTACTGATTTCATGTTCTCCTATGAAACCTGAATGCATTAGTGCCAAACTCGCGATGACACATTGTTGTTGTCACGTGATGTGTTGCAACTTCCCCCCCTTCACTAAACTGGGGGTGGGCATGGCCATCATATGACACATCCGGCCCACAGGCTGTGAGTTTGACACTCCTGCATTAGACTATTGTCATTAGTGGGGGTTATTTTGCTACACATCACAGATATAATCCAATGGAGTTTACATATCTTCAAAACACGTGGGATGTCTCTTGGACTACTACTGTACTACGCTCACTTTTATTCAAATCAGTGCTGTCACTAAGTTAACCACTTTTAATCAGGTGTGAATATTTCAATTATGAAGTAAAGTGAAGATACTCTATTTTGCTCCAAAACTTTACTATAAGTGCCCTTTCAAAAGTTATAGATGATATAGCTAAGCATGCCTTCAAATGAGTTTGGCAATGGAATATTAAAATATTGTATGGTAGTAGAGGTAGTCCTCAACTTACAACCACAATTGAGAACAGAATTTCTAACTAAGTAAGTTGCTAAGTAAGGTGGTTATTAATGAGCCACACCCAATTTTATGATCTTTTGTGCCACAGTTGTTAAGTGAATCATTGCAATTAAGTGAATCACATGATCATTAAGCAAATCTGGCATCTCCCATTCCCTTTGCTTATTGGAAGCCAGCCAGGAAGGTCACAAATAGTGATCATATGACCCTAGGAGGTTCCTGCTGGCATAAATACAAGGAGGTTGCCAAACGCCTTATTTTGATCACATGACCATGGGGATGCTGTAACAGTCATAAATGTGAGGAGCAGTCAAAAGTCACTTTTTTCAGTGCTATTGTAACTTGGAATAGTTGATAAATGAATGATTGTATGTTGAGGACTGCCTATAGTTTACAAGCCAGTATTTCAATATGTATTGTTAATGAGGTCCTTTGTTTTCCTCAGTTCATGGCCAAAAAGGTCTCAAGATTTGAAGAAACATTTATAGAAAAGGAATACCTGACGTGTTGTGGATTTATGTGTCACAAGCCTTAACTGAAAGAAGTCCCACATATCTGGTTCAGTCTCATTGACAGAATCAAGTATGCATCATCTTCTAAGACTTGTTTTGGAACAGAAAGACCTTTCACGTGCTGGAGAGCTCTTTTCTCTGGACGATTCTGAAATAGAAGTCTGCCTATCTGAAGCTCTTGAGCAAATCAAACTAATTAGTTCATCTCCTGTAAGTAGAATCTTTCATACTCTTTGAAAAGCAGAATATGCCTTTGAAAAATGAGACTTAGCAACAGAAGCTCACTGAAAACAGATTACAAATCTCACTCTCAGTAAAGTGGGAGCAGTTATGATTTCTTTTCAGAATGACTGGGAACATAGCACATCAGTGTGTCTGCCTGAAAATAAAGTCAGCAGGAAGCAAAATTATTTGAAAATGTTTTCTGGTTGTTTAAAACAGAGTCACCTCGAACCGTAAGAAAAGCTGCAAATAAATTTGATAAATAATAAATCAATCAATCATTGCTATTATTATTATTTAGAACCTTTTTTTAATTAAAATCATCAATGTAATAATAATTCCCTGTTTTTAGGCAAAGAGTGAAAAGAAAAGCAATATTGAATGATTGCAAGGATAGCAGAATATGGCAATAAAATTTAGAAATTGGGCATCTTACAAAATATTTCAGTGTTTTAGAAAAAATATTTTTCATACAAAGTACACTTGGTATCTGGCCTTTAAACTCAAATATTAAATATGTCTTAGTGTTTCTTGTGATAAAGGGATATTGCCAAAGTATATGCATCTGCTAGATGACACATGAATTACACCCGTCATCAGATTTATGCATTTTAGAATTTATTATTATTGAGCAATTTGGCAGACTGGCTAAAAATTATCTAATATGAATCATATACACCCAGGATTTGTATCTTTGACTGAATGGCTTACAACCTGACTTGAAAACAATACATATTAAAATAGAATAAAACAATAAAGTCTGTATTCCTTGGCCAGTGTTAAAGAATATTAACATGATGCCCATGGTGAGCATTTATTGATTTTCTCAAGAGGCTTACAGGAGAATATATGTTCCAAGAATAGTTATTTACCAAGCATCCCTGTTTTTTACTTATTTTGATTTTTTTTCTTTCAAAAGTATGCCCTACTCAGGTACACACGTACCTTTCAAATTTCAGCAAAAAGCCTGTGGTAACTTTGAAATATATGTAGAATAATAAATCCATCTAAGCCGCTGCCTTAGCTCATTGATACCACTGTTGAATTCAGTATTATTATAGAACATCAGACAATGTGGAGAAAACATTTGCCATTAGTTTCCACTTGAGGGCAGCAATAATGCATAACTGACCTAAAAGAACTTTAAATTTTAAAATGATTTAAATTTTCAGAATGTGAAGGATATACCGGTAGGTAGTTTTTCACAACTGAGAATCGAATGCAAATTTAATAGTAAATCTATGCATTCTTCAATATCTCACAACTGATAATTATTTTTAAAAGGATAGCATTCATATTGCCAACATAGAAACAAACACAGATATGAGTATTAAGAAGGCTCACTGTTTTTAATAAGAATGTGTGGTTCGGGAAGAAGGAAGGAGTGTAAGTGGGCCATTGTTTTAAGGCAAGTGGGGAAAAGCTAGGAAAACTTGAAGAGTGAGCTTTGGGAATAGGAGCAAAGTCAATAATAAGAGGGGGAGGGAAAGGGAAAGAGAAGAGGGATTTATGAAAAAGTAAAACTATTACCTGTAAATAAGCATGAATTGCTGATATTCCTCCAACAAAAAACAACTTGTACTAATTAATCTTACTATATTGGGTTAGATAGAGGTACTCCTTGACTTATTATAATAATTAAGCCTGGAATTATGATCATAAATTGTTGCAGTTGTAAGTCACCCAGTCACTGGGAATAATTTTCTGGCCTTTTTCATGGCAGTTGTTAAGCAAATGCTACTGTTGCATTAAGAAATGCAGAGGTCATTAAGGAAATGACATGACATTAAGTAAACCATTCACGTGACTGGTTGTATTTATTGGAAACTGAAAAAATTTATGGAAACTGGCAAAAAATATATCACAAATTGCAAAGACATGACTGTGAAATGCCGTGACAGTTTGTAAAGCTGACCCACCCAACATGCAATCATATGACTCTGGACGGTATGACATGATCACTTATGACAATTGTGGATGCTTTATGGGCCATCAAGCACCTATTACATGGCTGTCATAACTTTCAACTGTCATAAAATGACCCAGTTGCTAAGCAAGGACTACCTGTAAAGTTTTAATTGTTTATAATCAATGAATTAAAAAAAGAAACCATATGTGCCCCTTAAATTCCAAAATACTATGCTAAGACCTTATTATGAGAGAAGATAAAATCAGCAGTAAGATTTTAAATTATATCTACATAGTCCCATAGCAAATTGGAATAGAGTTATGCCATTTCCAGCTTAATAAATCTAGTTTCCAAATGGGCATGATCAGTTATGATCAATGACAAATCAGTTAAGGTGCAGTTAAATATCAAATATTATTTATTTATTTATTTGATTTGATTTGTCAATCGCTTACAAGATAAAAGATATAAGTATATATAAGAAAAATAAAAGAAACAATAGGACAGAGACGGTAGGCACGTTGGTGCGCTTATGCATGCCCCCTACAGACCTCTTAGGAAACTGGTGAGGTCAATAGTAGACAGTCTAAGGTTAAAGTTTTTGGGATTTGGGGAAGAAACCACAGAGTCAGGTAGAGTATTCCAGACATTGATCACTCTGTTGCTGAAGTCGTATTTCCTGCAATCAAGTTTGGTGCGGTTAACCTTGAGTTTGTATCTATTGTGTGCTCTTGTGTTCTTATGGTTGAAGCTGAAGTATTCATTGACAGGGAAGTCATTGCAATGTATGATTTTATATACCATACTTAGATCAGACCGAAGATAGCGTAATTCAAGGTTTTCTAGGTCTAGAATTTCAAGTCTGGTGGCATAAGGTATTCTACAATGAGTAGAGGAGTGGAGAACTCTTCTTCTGAAATATTTCTGGACTTTCTCAACTGTGCTAATATCAGATACGTAATGTGGGTTCCAGACTGATGAGCTGTATTCGAGTATTGGTCTAGCAAATGTTTTGTATGCTCTAGTTAGTAGTGTGATATTACCAGAGAAAAAGCTATATAGGGTTAGGTTAACAACTCTTAATGCCTTTTTGGCTATGTAGTTACAGTGGGCTCTAGCACTTAGATCATTAGAGATGAGTATTCCAAGGTCCTTGACAGAGCTTGGATCATCAACAAGGTCTTGACTATTCAGCTTGTATTTTATTTTCTGATTTTTTTTTGCCAGTATATAAGACAGAGCATTTATTTGTTGAGATTTGAAATTGCCATTTGTTTGACCATTCTGATACATAGTCAAGATCTTTTTGAAGTGTAGCAGTATTGTCTGTGGTATTGAACAGCTTTACATTATCAGCGAAGAGAACGCAGTTGCTTTTAATATGATCACAGAGGTCATTTATGTAGAGTATGAAGAGAGTTGGTCCTAGAACACTGCCTTGGGGGACACCACTATTGACAGCTACAGAATTTGATAGGACACTCCCAATTTTGACCATTTCTTGTCTGTTTGACAGGAATGCTTCCATCCAGTTATGCAGTTGTCCAGAGATACCATAAGATTTTAGGAATAGTTTGTCATGTACCACTGAATCAAAGGCTTTACAGAAGTCTATGTAGATTGCATGTATTGTTTTGCCCTGATCGAGTTGTGTAGTCCATATGTTTTTGCAGTATAAGAGTTGCAGATTACAGGATAGTTTTTTTCTGAAACCAAATTGTTTATTAGAGAGTAGGTTGTTTGTCTCTAAGTGGAGGATAATGGATTGGTTAATAATTGATTCCATGACTTTACAGGTGACGCAGCATAAGGAGATTGGTCTGTAATTTTCTTTCTTTTTTCTTTTTTTGGAAAAATACTTTATTAGTTTTACCTTTAAAAGCACAACACAACTACAAGTTATGTACAACAAAAAGACAAACAGGCCTTAGCATAGGCCAAGAAGGAAAGAGAGGAAAGCCTAAGAGAGGAAAAAGGGAAGAGTAAGGGAGGGGAAGGGTAGAGTAGAGAAAACAGTTAAAATAAAACCATATTTTGTGACTGTCTGTTAGATCCTTTCTTCTTCAAAAATATCGTCGGCAGTACTTTTCTTTATCTCTGCTTCGGAGGCCCTCAGCCATAGTTTTCCTAGAGGTGATCTATCTTTGGTTTAGCCAATTATACAAAGAATTCCAATTGTTGTAATAGGATGAGGATTCTTTATTTTTTAATGCTTGGGTTAGTTTGTCCATTTCGGTGCATTGTAAAATTTTCTGAATAACCATATGTTCAGTGGGGATAGAAGGTAATTTCCAGCATTGGGCGAATGCCAATCTGGCTGCGGTTAAGATATGAATTACAATATACTTCGATTTTTTGGGTATTTGTTTATCGAAAATTCCTAGAAGGAAGGACTCTGGTTTGTACTCAATTTGTTCCTTGGTTATTTCCTCTAGCCAGCGCCTAATTTTTTGCCAGTACTTCTGGGTTTCCTTGCATGACCACCACATATGGAAGAAGGTACCTTCTATGCTTTGGCATTTCCAACAATTGGGGCTCATGTTGGGGTGCATCTTCGCCAATCTCGAAGGGGGCAAGTGCCATCTATAAAACATTTTATATGCATTTTCTTTATAAGCTGCTGATTTCGTGATCTTAATGTTCCTGTTCCAGATCCTTTCCCATTCTGCTAGGGTAATGCTCCGTCCCACGTTTCTGCTCCATGCAATCATATTTCCTTTGACAATTTCTTGTTCTAATTCAGTTTCTAATAAATGTTTGTAAAATTTAGATATTTTTTTTTGCTCGGTCCTAATAGGATTTTGTCTAATGTCTGTAATTTATTGTAGATTCCAAATTCCTTAATATCTTGTTTGTATCTACTATGAATTTGAAGGTACACCCACTGATCAATTATATATCCTTGCTCTTGTAATTCTTGTTGTGTTTTCAGTTTTCCTTGTGGATCTAATAAATTTTCGTACTTAATCATTTTAGTTATATCCAAATTATTAGGGTGTACTATCGCTTCCATTGGAGATAGCCAAATCGGTATTTTTAGATAGAGTTTTTTACGTACTTTTTTCCAATTGGTTAATAGAGAGTCCCTGATAAGATGCCTATGGAAATATGATTGCCTGGGTTTCCCAGTTGACCATAGGTTAGGCAAGGAGCTGGTCCTGAAAGATTTTTCAAAGATTATGCTTAGAGGTTCAGCTATGGCAGTGGATAGCTTTTTTAAGAAGTAGGCACATATTCCATCCGGTCCAATAGATAGCGATGGTTTTAGATTGTGTAGTGCTTTTTCAACATTGTCTTCTGTAAAATCGATATGTATTAGATCATTGTAGTTGTTTGTGGTTCGACTAGGAAATACTGGGCATGATCCATTGCTGTTTACAAATACTGAGCCAAAGAATGTGTTAAAGAGGTTGGCTTTAATGATGTGGTCGTTGCAGTATTTACCATTAGGTCCTTTCATGGGTGGGATGGACCTTGAGTCTTTTAGTTTGTTGTTTACAAAATTGTAAAAAGCACGGGTGGAATTGGTGCGTAGAAGGTTTTCCTCTTGTTTCATGTGATAAGTAGTACATTCAGTTTTTATCTGGTGGCATAATTTTTTGTATCGGCTTTTGAAGTTGGCAACGTGACCAGATTTGTTTTTCCTCCAGAGTGAACTCTTTTTGGATTGAAGTTTCCTTATTGTTATGGATAATCTGTTTTTGGGGGGGCGGGGGGAGTTGTTATTAGTACATATAGTTTTATGACTTTTTTGACTTCAAGTAAAAATATGTTGTCATGGTCTTCAACAGCATTGCGTCCAGTGAATAGAGATTGTCAATCAAAGGATGAGAGATCATTGTTTATAAGATCATAGTTGCCTTTTTTGAAGTTATAATTGGGGATTACGTCATTGTGATGATTTTTGTGTGGGCGTATGTTGAGACAAAAGTCAATCATATTGTGGTCACTGTTGGAAAAGGGTTCTTTAGTTTGTATTCCGTAAATTAAATTCAAACTATTGCAGAAGATGAGATCGAGGCAGTTGTTAAGTCTAGTGTTGTTGGTTACTAGTTGTTCCAGTCCCAGATTTGTAACAGCATTGTAGAAGGTTGCATGTATGGGTTCAGTTGTACATTCGTTTAGAGTCCAGTTAATATGAGGTAGATTGAAGTCACCAAGAAAGGTAAAAGTGTGTGGGCAGGATGTTGCCCATGTTAGTAGTGAATTTAGCTTCTTTACATGTTCAGTGTCATAATCAGGTGCTCTGTAACATAGTAAGAATCAAAATATGATATTTAAGGATAGTTCACAGATGATGGTCTCAGGAAGAGCAAGCTCCTGGGTAACTTGGATGTTTTTTAGATGTAAGGACTTTTTGTAGAAGATAGCAACACCACCTCCTCTACGAATTTCACGATCTGATCGGTAAACATGATAGTCTCTTACTGTGGTAATGGAGTCAGAGAGAGATGCGTTGAGCCATGTTTCACAGACAAATATAATGTCGAATTTAGCCATATTTAGTAAGAGGATAAATTCAGATATTTTATTCACAAGGCTTCTTGCATTAAGTAGCTTGCATTTAAGGCCAGCTGTAGTTGGATACAATGTCCTCCCTCCCTCCCTCCCTCCCATAGAGCAATTAAAGGAAATACTTTTTTCTATAGCAAAATTACATAATGCATTACTTCAGGATAATTGCAGTGGGTGCTGACTTAGGTGGTTCTGAAAACGATTAGATTAGGTAACACTTCCAGATGTGACACACTTTTTAGGAATTGATGCACTGTTGCTGAGATTTGGGCATAGGGACAGACTCAGGCTGAGACAAAGCAAATCCAATAAGCAGCTTTCTTTTTTTATTATTATTACTAGATGTTTTACAAAATACAGCATTTGTCCAACAACTGAAGATTTAGGCTTGTTTGTAATTAGATAATATTTCTAAGCCTTAAAGTCTTTAAAATCACCCCAGTAATCTAATTACACTTCTACAATTACATTTTTTTTACATTTGAAGATCTTATTGTATTTCTTCAGCAATCCTCCATACCTATCTCACAGTATGAAATTTATGCTGCTTTTCCCAGCCAACCTTTCCCAAAGTCACTTGCAACCATACTGAAGATGGAATGTGTGGTCTGGTGCTTGGGCTTGTTGTTGGATGGAATGTTGGAGAATCTAGTAGATCCCTTCCTACTGTTAATACAGCTCTGGACTGGATATTATTTCTAAAGATCTACTTCTTGAGGCTGCTATCACTGGCCAATTTTCTGGATTACCAACATTCCAGATTTAATTTCTGGAGAGACTGTTACCGTTCTTGGCTTCTACTAGTACTTAGTATCCCCTCATGTTCTTGAGGTGTGCCTTCTGTTGTGACACCATTCTTCATTGCTTGTATACTCCTCAGACAGCTTTGGGGGTTCAGCTATCCCTCAGTTCTTCCTTGAGCTACCTTGTTTCATTTGTCTTCTTTCACAAATCCTCACCTTTAGAAAAGATGTCCTTTTCTAAAGGACTGGTTTGTATTGCAGTCCAGGGTAGAATCCTTTAAACGGAAACAGACAGAGGGGTTCAACTAATATTCTGTTGTAGTTCACTTTTTAGATATCCAGATATTTTAGTTTTAAAAAATTATTTAAGCTCAAGTTAGGTTGGTAAATACATTTTTCATAAATAATCATAATGTTCCTTTGGTAAGAATCTAGCAATTTTGGAAACTGAACATTGGATGAGACTGTCCCTTTCATTCTGATTTAACAAACTGATTTACATAGGCTTATCATAAATGACAAGTGATAAATTATGTTTTAGTGCAGCAATAGAAAACTTTAATTACTGTACAGTCTTTGAATTGAACTCATTTTTTGTATAAAAAGAAGTAATTATAAAAGTACAAGCACATAAAGGAAGGACAAAGGAATCAAATATTATATTTACTTGGGTCGTTATTTTCAATTTCAGTTGTCCAACACAGAATTTATAGTTGGAAGAGCCCTCAGAAGTAATCCAATCCACATCTCTCATCCATGCAGGATCCACATGAATATCTCTGATATCCAACCCCTGTCTAAAGATCTCTAGTGAAGGAGAACACAAGATGTCATGATGGAGAACACAAAATGTCATGATGGAGAACACAAAATGTCATAACACATACTTTTTCTTCCTGTCATAGACAGTCCTTCTAATTAATTTTAGATCCAAATTGCTAGTGAGGTCAGGCCACAATAAAATTGGAAACTTTTCTGCTATTGGAGCCAAACAGTTGCTACGTTCCTATATTGCTGCTAGTATTTTCTATCCAGTTGGAAAATGTTCTCCACACTTAATACTTTTGGGTGTGGAGACTTGGGTGGTTTATATAATATTTACAAGTGGGGCTTCAGTTCTATCAGGACCAGCTGGACTGCTTTCACTCTCAGAATGGCACTAGGTCTCTCATTGTTTAACAGCATTCACTTTTCTCTCCCACAACACCATGTAAAATTCTGTGTCAAACCTTCTGATAAAACCTTTAAACTAGATATGTTTCAGAGCCTGTTTCTTGTAACATAATGGATGGAAAGATTTCTGGAACTGAGATGGTACATGATTATTGTCAGCAATGGCCAAGGATCCAGATTAAATCTCTTCAATAAAGTACTTTGGTCCTGTCGCAACAAAGCTTTTGTAATGGTCCACAGAACATCATCAATTAGACCACGGGGTTTTTTGTTTGTTTGTTTATTTAGTGTATGGCACATGTTACCCAGGAATCACTGAGGAGGCTGGCTGCCTCTGTGAAAGGGATTTTTTCAGGTGGTGTTATCTTTACCTGTGGGATGCCTGAATGCCAGGAGGAGGCTGCGGTGGCTCACATGTTAAGATGCTGGGCTGCCCACTGCTGAGGTCAGCGGCTCAATTCCCATGAGTGAACAAACCAGATAGGAACAAGAATGGAGCCCCCCAGACCACTTGGTGGTAATTGATAACTATAAGTACAATTTGTATGATTTGTTCCTTTTGTTCATTAGAAAACTAATATACATAATCTCAAATTTCTGTATTAGAAACATGCAGTGCTCAAATGAACCAAATTAGAGTACAAGAGCCAGCAGGTCATACTATGGAGTCCATGTCCATCAATCTTTAACCTCTAAAGTTAGCTAACCCCAAGCTTGGTTCCATCAAAAACCTACATATTCATTATTAAATGTCTCATGTTCCAGCAAGTCCTTATATTAGCAGCAGTTAGAATGAGTTTCTGATAAGATGTGTTGTTAAACATTTATTTAATTTATTTATTTATTTGGTTTGTCAATTGCTTACAAGATAATAGGTATAAATAAAAACACAGTTATGAATACATGGATACATATAAGAAAAATAAAAAAAATAAAAGAAACAATAGGAAAGGGATGGTAGGCACGTTGGTGCGCTTATGCACACCCCCTACAGACCTCTTTGGAAAGGAGTGAGGTCAATAGTAGACAGTCTAAGGTTAAAGTTTTTGGGGTTTGGGGAAGAAACCACAGAGTCAGGTAGAGTATTCAAGACAATGACCACTCTGTTGCTGAAGTCATATTTCCTGCAATCAAGTTTGGTGCGATTAACCTTGAGTTTGTATCTATTGTTTGCTGTAGTGTTCTTATGGTTGAAGCTGAAGTATTCATTGACAGGTACGACATTGCAATGTATGATTTTATATACTATACTTAGATCGGACCAAAGGTGGCGGAGTTCTAGGTTTTCTAGGTCTAAAATTTCAAGTCTGGTGGCATAAGGTATTCTGCAACAAGTAGAGGAGTGGAGAACTCTTCTTGTGAAATATTTCTGGACTTTCTCAACTGTGTTAATATCTCAAAGGTCCTTGACAGAGTTTGGATCATCAACAAGGTCTTGACTATTCAGCTTGTATTTTATTTTCAGATTATTATTTTTTGCCAATATGTAAGACAGAGCATTTATTTGTTGAGATTTGAAGTTGCCATTTGTTTTACCATTCTGATACATAGTCGAGGTCTTTTTGAAGGGTAGCAGTATTGTCTGTGGTGTTGAATACCTTTACATCGTCAGCAAAGAGAACACAGTTGCTCTTAATATGATCACAGAGGTCATTTATGTAGAGTATGAAGAGAGTTGATCTTGGAATGCTGCCTTGGGGACACCACTGTTGACAGGTACAGAATTTGATAGGACACTCCCAATTTTG
Organism: Notechis scutatus; assembly: GCF_049901735.1. Taxonomy (NCBI): domain Eukaryota; kingdom Metazoa; phylum Chordata; class Lepidosauria; order Squamata; family Elapidae; genus Notechis; species Notechis scutatus. Next base: position 145,407,354 of record NC_142012.1, on the reverse strand, counting down.
ACCATTTGTTGTCTGTTTGACAGGAATGCTTCTATCCAGTTATGCAGCTGTCTAGAGATACCATAAGATTTTAGTTTTAGGAGTAGTTTGTCATGTACCACTGAATCAAAGGCTTTACAGAAGTCTATGTAGATTGCGTCTATTGCTTTGCCCTGATCAAGTTGTGTAGTCCATATGTTTTTGCAGTGTAAGAGTTGCAGATTACAGGATAGTTTTTTTCTGAAACCAAATTGTTTATTAGATAGTAGGTTGTTTGTCTCTAAGTGGAGGATAATGGATTGGTTAATAATTGATTCCATGACTTTACAGGTGACACAGCATATAGAGATTGGTCTGTAATTTTCAACTAGGCTGGGGTCTCCCTTTTTGAAGATGGGGATGACTGTGGCTTGTGATCATAGTTTTGGCAAGGAGCTGGTCCTGAAAGATTTTTCAAAGATTATGCTTAGAGGTTCGGCTATGGCAGTGGATAGCTTTTTAAAGAAGTAGGCACATATTCCATCTGGTCCAATAGATAGTGATGGTTTTAGATTGCGTAGTGCTTTTTCAACATTGTCTTCTGTAAAATCGATATGTATTAGATCATTGTAGTTGTCTGTGGTTTGACTAGGAAATACTGGGCATTTACAAATACTGAGCCAAAGAATGTGTTAAAAAGGTTGACTTTAATGGTGTGGTCATTGCAGTCTTTACCATTAGGTCCTTTCGGGGGTGGGATGGACCTTGAGTCTTTTAGTTTGTTGTTTACAAAATTGCAGAAAACGTGGGTAGAATTGGTGTGTAGAAGGTTTTCCTCTTGTCTAATGTGATAATTGGTGCATTGAGTCTTTATCTGGTGGCATAATTTTTTGTATTGGCTTTTGAAGTTGGCAACGTGACCAGATTTGTTTTTCCACCAAAGTGATTTCTTTTTGGACTGAAGCTTCCTTATTGTTATGGGTAATTTGTTTTTTCTGCTTTTGGGAATTGTTATTAGTACATATAGTTTGATGACTCTTTTGACTTCAAGTAAAAATATGTTGTAATGGTCTTCTACAGTATTGCATCCAGTAAATAGAAATTGCCAATCAAGGGATGAGAGATCATTGTTTATAAGATCATAGTTGCCTTTTTTAAAGTTATAATTGGGGATTCCGTTGTTGTGATGGTTTTTGTGTGGACGTATGTTGAGACAAAAGTCAATCATGTTGTGGTCACTGTTGGAAAAGGGTTCTTTAGTTTGTATTCCGTAAATTAAATTCAAACTATTGCAGAAGATGAGATCGAGGCAGTTGTTAAGTCTAGTGTTGTTGGTTACTAGTTGTTCCAGTCCCAGATTTGTAACAGCATTGTAGAAGTTTGCATGTATGGGTTCAGTTGTACATTCATTTAGAGTCCAGTTAATATGAGGTAGATTGAAGTCACCAAGAAAGATAAAAGTGTGTGGGCAGGATGTTGCCCATGTTAGTAGTGAATTTAGCTTCTTTACATGTTCAGTGTCATAATCAGGTGCTCTGTAACATAGTAAGAATCAAAATATGATATTTAAGGATAGTTCACAGATGATGGTCTCAGGAAGAGCAAGCTCCTGGGTAACTTGGATGTTTTTTAGATGTAAGGACTTTTTGTAGAAGATAGCAACACCACCTCCTCTACGAATTTCATGATCTGATTGGTAAACATGATAGTCTCTTACTGTGGTAATGGAGTCAGAGAGAGATGCGTTGAGCTATGTTTCACAGACAAATATAATGTCGAATTTAGCCATATTTAGTAAGAGGAGAAATTCAGGTATTTTATTTACAAGGCTTCTTGCATTGAGTAGCTTGCATTTAAGGCCAGTTGTGGTTGGAATAGAGGTAGTTAGGGGCGTGCGTGCCTAGTTTTGAGTGATGTTGGATTGGATGGGTTGGGGTTGGATGCGGAGTTGTGGATTGTGTGACTTTCTTTTGATGCAATTAGCATGGTAGTCAGTGTATAGGTCCTTTTCCCATTGTCTAGACGGTTTTTGAGTTCTGCACAGAGTTCACGGGAGTGGATTCTTTGCAGTATGGATAAGTCTGGCCTTGAGCAAAGTTTTTTATGGGTGGGATTTTTATGGGTGACATTGGATTAAATGCCAGCCATTGTAATTCTCAGCAGAGAACTGTTACAGTCAAAATAGGTTTGTCTTTGGAAAGTTGACTAATTCCTGGGTTTTTACTGAAATGCTGTCTATTAAGTCTTATTCTTGATTGCAAACCAGTGCAAATTTCTTGTCTGATCTAACCATGTTATCACACGACCAAGGATTAGCTTTATTCTGCATATTGTAAGAATCTCAACAATCAAGATAGGTCAGAGTGGTGCAGCAATTACTGATTTCCATAATTTGGAATTTTGGCACAATTTTTATCTTTTTTCAACCAGATATCTAGGATCAAAATCAAAAAATAAAAATGTATTTTTTCTCTCTTCATTAACAAAGACTGTTTAAGTGTTGGTCAGTCTGCAGACACTTTAGCCTTTTGAGGTGTATTACTAGATTTCATCCTTCTCTATTGAGGTACAAACTGACATTTAATTTAATAAGCTGCACAACAGGAGAAATGGTTGTGTGTTAGGATTGGAGAAAAACAACCAGCATCCACAGGGTAAATGTAAGCGAAGGAATCGTGCATAGTACCATTCAAAATGGAATTTAGCCTTAGGGGAAATGGCTTCATCAGAAATCAAGCAAGACTGAACATATCCAAAATAAAATCAGATCTCTAAAGTACTAATTACTTATTGCCCTTAGATATTTATATGGACTCCTGAAAGAATTTACAGTTCGTAATCTGTGAGCTTTATTTTTTCTTCTTCCACCCAGTATGTTCTGTTTCCAGGAAGATTCAAAGAACAACAAAAAAAAAACTTCCAGCAAACTTCTTCCAATAAAGGGTAACAATCGGGACATTTAGGCAAATGTCCCTCCTTGGTTTCTTAGTGGGAGAAAGAATTACATTACAGTTACTTATAAGGTTGATCCCTGAAATTGGAACTGCTAGAGGTGCTTATTACATGAAGATACTCACTTTGTTATTGAAATTCCTTGCTTCTTGTCTTTTTCTAAAGCCAGAATGATATGAACTTTACACATTATTAATTTGCTTATTTAGCTGTTAAACCTTTAGGAAAATTCTCACGGTAGTTTAATTAGAATAAAAATTCAAAAAAATTAAATTATAATTTTAATAATTAAATGAATACAAATGAAAAAAAGAAAGATCTTTGAAAAATGGTAAAAGCAGGAAGCATAATAGATTTTTCTGTTAAAGATTCTGACACAGAAAACATAGTATTTAATGTAAAGACAGGGAAAGGATAAATAAACCCTCCTGACCTTCCATAATTTACCTAAAGATGTGGCTTGGGGCTCCAATAAAGGAGCATCACAATGGAGATGGTTGACTGATTAACCACAGATCCCACCTTCCCTCCTAACTTGCTCCCGCCTTCCTGTCTTTTAATTGGGTTACTATATTTGGCTGTGTGTTGTATCCTATTTATGTTTTTACCTCCGCAAAGTTTTTATTTTTTATGATTGTAAGCCGCCCAGACTTACCCTTTGATAAGATGGGCAGCCAATAAATTTTATAATAAACAAACAAACAAAAACAAATATTCACCCTCAACAACAGCAGTTGAGATGACACTAAAACATGCTAACGTTAGTGCACTTCAGAGTTTAGGAAGAGTTATTTAAGTTTTTTGCCAATGTAAACAAAGGGACAGGGCTACTTAGGAACATAGCCCTGTTAGAGCAAATTGATCCAGTTGAACAGATTATTTCAATGCAGTAATTGCTCAAACATGGCCCATTATAAGAATGGCCAACTCTTGAAAATCCATAATGTTTTAATAAAGCCTATAACTAGTGGACAATAATACATGATTAGAGCTTTCTGTCTCTCTTTAAAACCATATTAAGTATACAAGGGGCCACTTGAAATATTGTCCTTAAAAGTTTGGAGGCAGCCTTGTCCAGACAGGTAAAGGAATTACATGGTCCCAACTGAACACCAAAGATAAGATATGTATTTCATGTTATTCTGGTAAAGTAGTTATATTCTGGTTGTGCCAATGATTTTCGTGCCTTTTGGATTACTGAGTTTCATTGTGTGCTATGAAAAACCATGACCAAATGTTTGAATTTTTTAACATGTTTTAAAGAATGCAAATTAAGATCTTGATTTTAGTGCAGTCTAGCCAAGTGCTTTTCAGTCACAATGAACCAGCCTCCCTGCCAGTCTAAATACTAGAAAATGTATAAGTGAATAAACACTTTCCTCCAGGTATGGACTTTGGAACAGATATCCAGGAAAGTCTCCAACTGCTATCATATTTTATCTCAGGACTATCAGATGAATGACAATGACCAAGCAGTTGTGGAGATTTGTATCACTCGAATTACTTCAGCCATCAGGGAAACAGAATCCATCGAGAAGCATGGAAAAGCTCTTATTGATCTCTGGGAGTCATGTTTAGAGCACAATCTGAAACCTTTTTGTAAAGATGAAGACACACCACATGCAAAAATTGCCTCTGATATTATGAGCTGCATTCTGCAGGTAGGAATGTTTTGCCTAATGATGTACCTTTTTGAGAGTATGTTGATTAATTCTTTTTTTATAATAGAATTGCACACAAACAGTCTTTAGAAATTATTCCCCAAATTTATAAGTAGAAAAGTTGGGTGGATGATTTATTCAATTATTACCAAGGGACTGAGAAATTATTTAACAACTTATCATGGACAAGATTCCTTTTGTGGTTACAGTAGTAACCATATTTACTACAGTAGTAGTAAATATGCTGAAAAGGGAGGATGGGTTCTCTCTTGATATATTTCCTTGAAATAGAAAGGAAACATGGGAAATCACAAAAAAGGCAAGATCTTCACATTGACCACCTGGCCACCATATAGCAACATAAATTCAAGGATACTTCATCCATGATAAATCCTCTAAAATGTTCTTCTCTTTTGAAAGAATGTCTAAAATAACCTTTCTTTGATCAGATTTCATGAAAAGTATAAAAGAATGTGTTCTACTCTATAGTCTGAAGCTGAAAAAAGGGTTTTAGACGTGAAAATACACATTATACCTCTTGATTTCTCCTTAAAGATCCTGCATTTTTTTTCTGTCCTCATAGTCTAGCCATGTGATTTCTGAAAAAAAGTGTGGGTTGAGTTAAGAAGCAAATATTGGTACGATCTCAACTGAAATACATATTTTTTCTGAGATTGTGTGGCTACTGTGAATTCCTGGGGCAAAGAAGCAGCTGATCCAATTCCTATCCATGCCTGCTCCTAAGCACCTTGTCAACTTCAGAGCCAAAACAATGGGCTTTCCTGCTATTTGAAAAACATTCTGCATACTGGTAGTCTTTGACTTACAACAGTTCATTTAGTGACCATTCAAAGTTACAATGGCACTGAAAAAAGTGACTTATGACTGTTTTCACAGTTATAACCTTTGCAGCATTCCCATGATCAGGTGATCAAAATTCAGATGCTAGGCAACTGGTTCATACTTATCACCACTGCAGCATCCTGGGGTGATGTGATCAATCCCCTTTTGCAAAGTCAATGGGGAAGCCAGATACATTTGACAACCAGGTTACTAACTTATCAACTGCAGTGATCCATTTAACAACTGTGGCAAGAAACATTGTAATATAATAATATCGATTTTAAGTGGTCCGATATATTTCAGATTAATAGTGTTCTGCAATGTGTTAGAAAACTCAGAAATTGGCAAGCAGAACTATATTAATGAAAATGTCATCCCTATGCTCAATTCTTCCAAACTATGATGCATAAGAATTTTTATCTATGATTCATACCATTAGGTTCTGTATAGTTCTCTTTATGTTTCATAAAGATAAATACATAGCTTGACGAGTAGCCTTAGAGTAAATTTTACTGCACATTTTGAAGGTTTAAGTGGAATATTCAACAGAGAGGCACTGTTTTGATGGTAGTCCATATTTCAATTAAGATAAGTTTCTGGAGTCAAATTATTCAATCACAGTCCCTAAATAAATTCTATTATATGATAAGAATGGAAGCAAATTCTATACCCCAGGTCATGTACAGTTTTATACCAACTGATACATTCAAGATTGCAAAACTGAAATAATTTGAAGAAAGACCAAATTTCACTACGTATTACTACATATTAGCAGTAAGTTTAATTACAACCCAGCATAATTTATTTGTTCTTTTGGACAATAAGACATGAAAATGAATAAAAAATGCATGTTTATTTATTAAATATGAACTTGTATTAACTAGAAAGTCTTTTTTCAGGCATTATATTCATAGTAATAGTTGTCCGTCTAAATTGAGGATAGAACTTAGCTAATTTTAAACCTGTCATTACTAAAGTTTGTATTAGTAATTGGGGGTTGTTGTTGTTTTTGGCTCTGCTGGTTAGTTCAGAAGTCATACTAAAGGTTTATTTATTTTAAACTAATATTAATCATATTAAAATCATATTAATCTATTTTCATTGAAAAGGAAATGTCATTATAATTAGAACCTGGTTCATATCAATGGAATGCCATATAAAACTCTTCAAGGCTCAATTATTTTTATTTCAGCTTCAGAACTCTAGGATCAGGGCCAAATACGCATTTTAAACAAATTTTAAAATCTAGTCCAAAAGAGATGTTGATTTTCAAAGCAGTAGTTCTTTAATAAGTAGAACAAGACTCCATTGTCTTCATTTTACTCTAAAGACTCTTGACGAAGATATATTAACTACCATCAAATCAATTATACTTGATAAAAATATATGTGATCAAAAACTTACCCCAATTTTGTTAGGTTGTCTATATTTATAATGTTATTGTTGGTATATTAAAGTAGAACATAGAAAACTCATGACCAGTTGGAAGTGTACTAAAAATATAAGTCAGAGGAAACTCAAAAATCCAGGAAAGAGCAAAATAATCCAGTAGCTTTAAGATGGTTTCACATATCAGGCTAGGCTACAGTTCGCTTTGTTTGTAGTCTAATCTTAGCATGTTGTACAAACTCAGCCAATGTGGCTTGTTAATCATGATTATGATTTGGGTATTGTGTGAATCCAGACAATATTATCAATATTATTATATTATTAACAATATCAATATTAATATTGACAATCTAGTTGGTTTTTTTTAATAAACAGTCTTTCATTGGGCTGTTTAAAAATCTTCTCAAAGGATTTCTTTTAATCTGGAAATTAAGGAATGAGGATGGAACAGACAACCCAATTCCCTTCTCTAACATGCTGATGAGAGCTGCTTCAAGAATCTTTCTCTTCTAGCACTTCCTTTCTTTAACCTACTTTCTTAAAGTATATTGTGGTCAACTCCTTTGTTAGGCTCCTTGTCAAATGAAAAATCTTGATCCACTTGTTCACTCTTACAGTTAAAGATAGACCATTTATTTTATTTATTTATTAAATTTATATGCCACTCATCTCACTATCCTACGTAAATATAAAATGTATATTTCATCATTAAAGAGATAGAACAATATGACATTCCACAGTACATCTTTATGTTTATATTTCATTGTAGTAAGGGTAATTCAGAATAGCTTGTTTCTACACACCTGATGAAAACTTATAATATTTTCAGATGTGATAATAAGAACACCAAAGTGAATGTACGTGCAATAATTTGTAACTCTATTTTTGTTCTCCCTCCCAATAGAATTATAATCGCCCTCCCATTATAGCATTGGCTGTCCCAGTGGCAGTTAAATTTCTCCAGAGAGGTAACAAAGAATTGTGCAGGAATTTATCCAGTTATCTCTCACTTGCTGCAATTAGCAAAGCAGAGCTGCTTGCTGAACATACAGAAAGTATTGTAAAAAGTATCCTGCAAGGTAAGAAATACCTATACAATACATTTTGTGTTTGATTTACAGTATATGTCCCTACTTCATAAGAATTTCCATACCTTTTTAAAAAAAAAATGTTTAAGTTGAGGGTGACTTCAAACATTATATGATATACAATACATGTCATTTGGGGAGGAGGGCCAATCAGTGCTCTTGATATCTGTATGGGATCAGGTGGTTCAGTTATAATGACTTTCTATATAACTGGAATGTTCCTTAGAAGTATTTAAAGGGCAATACAAGTGAGGAATACTTGTTCATTAAACCATGATTTAAACAATCAGTCAAAATTTATTTACACCCCAATGATGATGATGGAGGTAAAACTCAATTTTCACTAGTAACAATGCCCATCTCACATTATTTCAACCTACTACCTGATAGATCATCATCATCATCATCATCATCATCATCATCTTTTTCCATATGAAAACTTATAAATATGTAAAACAGCTAAAGTTAACCTGAGTCCTTCCCAATGAGTTTTCTTAATTTTTCTGACTTTAATCCATTTAAACTTAATTGTTAATATTATACACTAAATTATTATACCTTTAACTGTACCACTATAAATTATGGTGCTCATATAGGTGGTAAAAATCTACCTGTACTTATCAGCATTTTTAAAAAAAAGAATCTGTAGTGAATCAGGGAAATGACCTTGAAGGGAATTGGCAAGAAAAGTTATGAAAGCCAAGGTGACTAAAACGTTCCTTAGGTCCTTAAGGAAATAAGATAATATTTAGAAGGGATTTGGGCAGAATTCTGCCTGATGCATTGGGTGGGCAGCTTAAGTTAGAGGTGGTTTTCAGCAGGCTCTGGCCAGTTCTGGAGAACCAGTAGCAGAAATTTTGAGTAGTTCAGAGAACCGGACTGGTCCTGCCCCCATCTATTCTCTGCCTTCCAAGTCCCATCTGATCGGCTGGATCTTCTTTTATTGCCCTGCATAGGACAACGGAGCTGGAAAGCAGGTTAGTGGGGTGGGGAGGGAATGGGGATTTTACAGTATCCTTCCCCTACCATGCCCACCAAGCCATGCCATACCCACCAAGCCACACCCACAGAACCGGTAGTAAAAAAAATTGAATCCCACCACTGGGTAAAATACAGTGCATTCAGACTTGAGAGATTCTGTTAGTGTGGCCCACCTCAATAAAGTATAATTCTAGTGTTTCTGGGGAATCTTTTTCCTGACGTAGTCAACCCAAAGGATTCTCACAGCATTTCACTTTGAAACTTTCATCCTAAAGAAACAAAAAAGAATTACTGCGGAGAGTCTGTTATCTGTAGTCATGCTGGTTGAGATATTATGAGAACTGAAATTGAATACACGTGGAGGCACCAGTGTGTTGGAGGTGCCTGTATCATATAATTGCTAACCTATTTCAGTAGAATGCTTTATACATTCAATTTGGAGATCTCGGGAATTGTGCAATAAGATAAGTATTTATCTTTTTATATCTTTGATTGATTTTTAAAGTGGTATTTATTTTTTATTCAACTCAAGGCAATGCAAATACCTCGTGCTTCCACTTCTTTTTTCTCCACAATAAGAACCCTATGTGGTAGATTGGGCATAGAGAGAGTGGTCTAAAGACACACAGCTAATTTTCATGCTTAAGGGAAGACTATTGTATTGTTTTTCAAGAATAATTTTTGATACAACAAATGCTAAAATGCTAATATAACTCCTTCATAAACTTTAGTGTTCCTGATTCTGGTATCTATTTGTTTTGAGATTGTTCTGCTTTTAGAGACATGATTTTTATAGGAATGAAACAAAAGGCCACTCTTACATTCTGACTTAGTGCTTGCATTGGATTCTGAACACCCTAAAGAAAAATGATATGTAATGTCAATCTGATAAAGTATTTTTTTATTTACAGTTCAATTTTATAAAAAATAGTTTCAATAAAGTCAATACAAAATCAGTTTATTTTACAATATCATACAGTGATATTAATTTCAAACCAGAAAACTGCAGTCATCCTGAATGCAAGGTAGGCTTCCAGTTAAAAGTTCCTTGGACAAGTTACTAACTTTATGAAGATGTATATACTAGTAGTAAAAGCAGAAAAAAGTTATTGCTTCATAATATTTAAATAATTCAGTTGCAAAATTCACATTAAAAAAAACCTACAAACAAGAGGGTTCCATAAAACAGCACAGCTTCTTTCATCTTCACTTCTTCACTTGTTGATGGACAATAACTTTGTCTTAATATTTAATATAAGCTTAAATTGTACTCAATCCTTACAGTAGTTTCTTGCTCATTGTTGACATGAGCTCTTAGCTCTTTAATTGTCTCTTCTTCTGCAGTTTTAATACAACTGCTTCTTCATTTGATACCTGGTTGATTGGCTCTCTTCACTAATTTCTAGAACAGTCAATTTTGAAATATACTCTACTCATATTTATGCCATTCTGTATTACCAGTCTGTAATACTATTATTAGTTTCTATCTTTCCATTTCCCTGTAATCTCATTTGTTTCTGTTAGTTCTCTTGAAAAGCTCTACTTCAGCTGTGATATATTGCAATTATTTTTCTGATCATCTTTTAAAAGGCTTTCCTTATTCCTTGTTAATTTCCTCTACTACTGACTGTGATATTTTTCCTTATCTTTTCTTCTTGAAAGTGTGTTTAACTATAGTACATCTTCTTTTTGACCAATGCTTTCATCATTCACCTCTCCCTAGCTATCATGGTAGTTTGTTCTGAAAGCCACTCAAACTTTCCTGCCTTGAAATTTGGGGAAGAGTTTGTTCCAGTTCAGTTTTCACAGTGTCTCTTATCTAGTTCCATAATTCTTCAGATATTCTATTGCAAAAGTTAAGCATATTGATTTGTTCCCTGTTTTGATTTTATATTCTGACTATATGTCTCTAATCTTGCTGGCACACCTTTTCTAAAAAAACTTTTATGTTTATCCCATGGATTTGACACTATGAATTTGACATAGTGTGTTCTATAATATACACTTGGAAGGGATCTGACTAATTGGATTGCAATTCTTTTTCCTATATTATAACAAATTTTATCATGATGTTGTCAATCTAGTGATGTCCATATATTATTTGAAGCAGGTATTGGCAATGAACAAAGAATTATCTTTGCAAAAACTATATTAAACTATTTATTGTATCATTGTATTTAACAAACTATGCACCAGACATACTGCAGTCTTTTTTGCTGTTACATTTAGTACCTCTTGCACATTACTATAGATTTCCTTAATATCTACTGTTATGTTTCAAATAGCAGCATACATTTGTATAACAATGATGTTCTTTCAATGAATATATGCTAATTCTAATAAACATGAACCTATTGTTTATTGGTTATAGCCAGTACAAACTTAGTGATATTCTTTTGGGGTGTCATCATTTTTCCATCACTTTGTATGAATTTATGCTCTGAATAATATATCACATTATCATCTGAACTCAGGTGATCTATTGCAGTCTACCAATGTTCATTGATTCAGAAAATATCTAATTTAGATGCTTCAATTCCAGTTGCATTTTAATAGTTTCAAGTTTTGTTTGATCCATACTTATTACATTGTTTTATTTGTCTTTGTAAAAGAAAAACTTATTTTTCAGTTCTGACTTCAACAATGACCAGACTTCTTTGTCACGTTGGTTTCGCCATATCCTCATCTATAGATTTACTAATGAAAATTCACCTTTCTTTCCAATAGTTAGGTTTCCCCCTCTAATCTTATTGTCTAGCAACCAAAATTGCCTAAACAATTTGAGCCATATTCCTATAATTTTCTTGGCAACAATCCAGAAATGATTTATTACTGCTTTCTTCTAGATTTCATTTTGACATTTTCTAACTTTCCTTAGATCTGCAGAACCCCACTCCCTTCGACTCCATTATGGATTACTTATAGCTCCACATCTCTCCTTAGATTTGATCAACAAGGATAATCCAACTAGAACTTCCCGTTAGCAACATTTTCAAAGTCATTATAGCTATTGAACCTTCTCACTATGACAGGTGCTAATCATGTAATTCAGAGTATGTTCAAAAATAGTTTTGGGGTATGATTAAGATATGTACTTAGAAAATGTTGGATCTATATAGCAGTCTAGACCAGCATGTTTACATGCTGACTCTTAACAAGATATGTTTAAGAGCCTATATTTTAGCTTTCATATGGTAGCAATTTTAATTTATGCCCTACATACATGATTTCTCTACGAATGAGATTTCATGTGGATAAAATTCATCTTACTGGCTTAGCATATACTTGTTCTGAAAGCAGCTATACCCATTTGTGGAGAGCTATCTCCCACTTATGGCAGCACTGTTCTTTTTTATGGAATCTGGAGAGCAGAGATATTGGCTTATGGTAGTAGCCATGGCAGTCATCCAAAGGTTTCTTGCCATATGAAGCCTCATTCAGAGTTTCTTGTGTGAAGCAGAGATAACTGGCTTCTGAGTGTTCTTTATACCTCTGTTTTTCCTTTGGAAACTGTATCATGGATCAATTCTAAATATATGTGTATATATATTCAGATTTTATAAGTTCTGTTTATTGGTTTGATTTTATATAGAGTTTTGAAGAACATACATTCAGGGACTAAAAATATACTGAGCCCCTCCATGAGGCAGAATCTCTGTAACTCCCCAGCCCACAATGTTGCCACGATTATTACAGGCATCTTCTTCAGATTGTCTTATTATCTCTTTGTCACTGAGGATTCGGTCCCAAATATTAAAGCCAGTTATTTTTCCAGAAAAAGCTAAAGATTCATTGAAACCACCTCCAACACAGCAGCCATTCTTTTCCTGGCCAATCTGCAAAATTCCACCATCTGGGATGATGTGGTCTTCAGATATTTCAGAAGAGGTGACCACAACCTTTCCATTTATCCATAAAGATATGGTTCCATTGACTGAATCCCAAGTACTGCAGATGTGAGTCCACTCTCCGGAAGAAATTATCTTTGGGGCAAATATCTTGTTGAAATTACTTTTTACGGCAAGAACCACAGAGTCATAGTTCAGATAAAGCTGAATTTCATAGGGATTGTTCTTTGTTCCATATGAGAATACAATAGTTTTGTCCAATGCTTCAGTTACCTTAACCCATGTGCAGACAGTGAAGGAGAAGAGTGCCATCTCACCAGTTGGATGAACACTCACGAAGATCTTTTTAGAACGCATTGGGAATAAAATAACTGTTTCACAACCTGTAAGAATAACAAAATGAAATTTTTATCAATTATACTGAAGGCTCATGGATATCTGGAATAATCGTAATGTAATATAATTCTAAGTATCAGTTACATTATGTTAATTAATTAGGCAACTGTATTATGAGTAGCAATGGCTCTTTTGGATTTTAAACAAATATATTCTTTCACTTTTTGTAATATCTTTTAAGACAGACTGTTTGGTATAGTGGTTAAGACAACTGTGAGTTCTAGTTCTGCCTTGGGCATAAAGTTGGATGATCTTAGTTAGGCAAGTCACTTTTTCTCAGCCCTAGGAAGAAGGCAATGGCAAACCACTTTTGGAATTTTGCCAAGTAAACTGCAGGGATTAGTCTATGCAGTTGCCATGAGTCAACACTGATTCAAAGGGACACCCCCCCCCCCCCAAAAAAATGCCCACATATGCCACAACTTTGAAAAGGGAAGGGAGCAAATACACTAAGAAACTAAGACCATCTTATACTGAATTAGATAATTCTTGTTCATCAAGAATTTATATTGTGATGCAATAATTGGAAAATAATTTCAAATAATGTACTTTTTTTTACATGTAACTAATCTCTTGCTGATATCTCTTTCAGCATATTTCCAGGTGATTCCAGTAGGTTTTCCTCATTTACTTTTCATAATTTCTTTAGAGATCCATTTCCCTGCCACGTGGTGTGGTATGGTGTGGTGGAGAAACCTTTTGTCTCTCATTTTCACTCAGAAACATTTTTACCCAAATATATTTACCCAATATATTTGATATGCAAATATATGTAAACATTTGGCCAATTCAAAAATCACATAAACATTGTTAGACTTTCTATTTGGCAAACAGTCTCCCCAAACTTATATATTTGTTTTGTGATTATATACTATCATAATAAGGATTATATATTTTTTCTATTAGCTTTTCACCCATTGGATTTCTTACACTTTTTTATTACATCAAGGAAAACAGTTTCTACATTTATATTTTTAAATTTATAAAATCCAGTTTATGATTATTACAACAAATTAAGTATTAGTTAAATGCATCTATAATCACAAATGAAAGTGATCTAATTATCTTCTGTAGGCTACATGCACCTCTATATCTGTTTAAATTCAGCATGTTGAAATGAGGAAGGATAACTTTATCAGTAGAATAATTTATAGAGTATGTTTATAAATGTGTATTGAAGTTTATCAGAGTGTTACACTAAATTGTTAGTTATTTTAACCATCAGAAAAAAAAATACTTTATAGCATTTTCTCCTTTAAAAAACTTATTATCTTATGCTACCCTAAAGTGAGAGGTTACATGTTTTCATGCATTAAAAACTCAGAATGAATTTTCCATGTTGTAATCTACCTTTTTGTCTTTTTGTTCAAAAAGACTATACAAAAATAATAAGTAAAGACCTATAGGATAAACTATTTGAAGCGATAAGAAACAGATGTTTTATTGAGTTCTAGTTATATTATCTGTGCTTACTTACTTATTTTCCACCTTTATTGTTTTTACAAATAACTCAAGGCAGAAAATATATCCAACACACCTTCCTCCTCCTATTTTCCCCACAACAATCCTGTGAGGTGGGTTGGGCTGCGATAGGGGGACTGGCCCAATGTCATCCAGCTGGTTTTCATGGTTATGGAGGGACTTGAACTCAGTTGACAATTTCAAATATTTTAATAAATGTATGAGAGAGAAATTACAGGAAATTGAGATATAGTATGATGAATAATTAACAAACATCACATTTTAGATTCTTTGAAGTAAAACAAATATTGAAATCACAGCTGTAATAATTAGTATACTTTTTCTATTTTCTCATGCTGTGCTGGTGTCATATGCTTTGAGTTCTAAGAATGTTAAAATGCTTTGACCACTGAGAATAAGGGCAACAGGTCATGAAAATCTGCAGGAATGCTTCTTTCAAAGGGCAAAGAGCTCTGTGTAGTGACATGGCTTTTTAATTATCAAAATTTCTAACTTTATTATCAAGGGTAGACAAAATGAAAACCAGCTTTATAAGTCACCAACAATAGTGTGATCACAAAAACCCTTAAGAATCAACCTGGCAGAAATCCAAACTATGTGAGAAATCAAAGCCAGTTGCTGAAAAGTCTTTTGGAAAAAAAAAAAAATTCCAGAGGGATCTGTGGAATATTTTTATAAAGTCAGTCTTTTTGTTCTTAATCAAATTGTGAATGTCCTCCCCCTTGTCAAAACAAATAGAACTGAGTGATATCATTGGCCAGAACATGGTAAATTAAGAACAGGTCCTGCAAATTTGGTGGAGTTATGTTGGGCTTAGCACTTCATAGTTTAGTTCAATTGCGCCATGGATTTTCCTCCAAATTTTAGAAAAAAGCAATCTTTTTGTCATGCTCCTCCCTGTCTTCTGTAACAACTAGTAATCGGAAACATGTGTGACATCATTCCATTGTGAGATTCCCTCTCTCAGGCAGTAGCCAAAGTGAAGTGGGGTTGGGAAGCTTACAACAATATGACAAAGCACACCACACAATTTTTTATTATGAAATGTTGTAAAGGGAAGGGAAGAACAGATGGTTACTTATGGCATGACTTTCTCATAGAAAACAAGATAACTTTTAGCCCGATGGCTGCTAGCATTATCAAACAAAAGAAATTGTTCAACTATTTCAGTCTTACCTCTCTGGTGGACTTTTCTGGTAAAAGCAAATATAAAAAAAATAGGATGGGGGAAATAGACATTCAAAGATGATATTCTCTGGACTTCCTGTTAATACCATTTTGAAATGTTGAGAGCATAACACAAAACTTTGTAGGAAGCACCCAAGAGTAAACAGTGCTAAAAATGTACTTTAGTAAAATCTTTGCACAACTTGGAGGTCGTTTAGTCCAACCCCCTGCTCAAGCAGGAGACT
Source organism: Notechis scutatus (assembly GCF_049901735.1). NCBI lineage: Eukaryota > Metazoa > Chordata > Lepidosauria > Squamata > Elapidae > Notechis > Notechis scutatus. The sequence goes on along the minus strand of NC_142012.1, from coordinate 145,391,344 downwards.
ACCATTTCAGACAAATTGTTGTCCAACATGGTCTTAAAAACCTCCAGTGTTGGAGTACCCACAACTTCATTGATTAATTGCTCTCATTTGTCAGGAAATTTCTTCTTAGTGCTGGATTTGTTTTCTCCTTGATTAGTTTTAATACATAATTATAATCCATAGTTATTACACATTATTTAATATATAGTTATTAAGATTATTTGATGTATTAATTCCAGATATCTTAGCAAAACAAATGGCTGATCAAGAAGTATATTGTTAGTAATTCCCTATCCTCCACATTAAAATCACTCAGGATCCCTCAGGAATTTCTATAACTCCTTAGAGACAGAGATGGGCTTTTTAGAAAACAGTAAAATAGTGATAGTATTTTAAAGCACAGCTTTTTTATGTGACTTTACTTTTGGAAAATTAATCAATCTGAGCACTAGAGCATCATCTGTGTTATGCTTTCCCCCAACGTATATATTCTTATCTTGTCCAAATTAAAGTAACATTTTTCTGGAATGGTTGTAAATTAATTGAAATTACTACCAAAAATTAGGATACTTGCCTAAATAAGACTTTTGTCCTTTCACATACATTTGAAAGGGCCTCTAGATAGTGACTGTAATTCTTACAAACGTTTTGGACTAATGAACAGACAACTCATACATAACATGAGTTATTTAACCATCTGCTTATTGCTCAACACCACTGCATTTTTATAAAATAAAAGTAGTGATTCAAAAACATAGGCAGCTGTTGCTTTAGAGATCACTAATCAGTCTATGGAACATCACAGAATAGCAAGAACCTCTTGTAAGTGTGGCAAACTCTTCTTTTGTGTGGTTAATTTCATGAGACTTATGTCATACTTTCTATATTATACCAATAGTTATTTAAAATCAGCCTCAACGAACATCTAGGTATGAAGAACACAGCTGCCTTAAAAATAACAAGTTAGACTTTAAATGGGGCAGGAGACTATGTTTCAAAGTTATCTAACATAAATAGTTTCATTATTTATCTTAGCATAAATCATGGAATGTTCAGATTGGGTATTAAAAGGCAACTGGAATGGTTCAGGGGAATCTTTGTGATATATGGCTGTGCAGTTGTGCTTCACAGAGTCTAAGCTATTCCACTTTCCTGAACCCCTGTGGAGGATCTGTTTATGCCCTGAAGCGTGAGAATTAAATTGATGAATAGTCTGTTGACATAATGAGTGAGCTCACAAGGTCAAATTGTGTTCAGAAGTAGCCCCTAAGGAATGCAGTGAAAGAATCAGCAGGTATGTTAGAAGACAGAGCATAGAAACAGCCAGAAAACTGAATTGATTGGGAATGTCAATGAATTATCGTTGTGTCTGGCTTTGCAAAATAAAAATAAGAATGGAAGAGAATAACTGCAAATGACTTAGCAAAACTTCATCATTGCTTTACTAATGAGTTATCTACATGTTTTCAGAGCTTCTATTGGCCAAGTGTAATTATTCAATGAACATATTTTAAGCTACAGCAACACAGCTGAAGCAATGAATACTCATAGTGACTTCCATAGTATACTGTGAATTTATATTGTTTGGGTGCTACACAATACAAATTGGACAGGATTCCACCTAGTTGTCTCCAAATTTATAATAATAATGCCCCCTTCCCTATAAGCAAATCATCAGGTAAGATTGTTAAACAAACTTATGGTTAATGTGGTTGGTTGGGAATTAATGTGTAAGAGTAAGACAATGATAACATTGGAAAAAGAATCTGACTCACCAGCTGGCAATGAAGGCTTCATGGTCTTCTTCTGAGATTTTTTTAGTTCAGCTTTTGTTTCCTGCAGCTCTTGCCACAGTGACTTCAACATGAAATTGCTTCCATGCGTTATGTAGCTGACTCTACCTTCCTCTGATGAATGGCTCCGCTGATCACTCTCTTCAGCTCTCCACTGCCAGGCACGCTCCAGCTGGCTGAGTCGGTTGGAAAGATTTTGGTTTAATTGCAGAATCTCTTGGAGAATCTTTTCTTGCTTGATCTCATGAAGCATCCCAGAAGCTCTGCTCTTTGTTATCATCTGGTCCATTTGGCTCCAGATCTGAGTGGTTGTTTTCTCAAGATATGTGGTGCACGTGCCAGCAAAGTTTTCCACAAACTGCAGCATTTCTGTTCTCAGCATCTGCAACTCCACCTTAAGGATTTCATCCAGAGACTCAAGCAGCATGTTTTTCTTCATCTGGGAATTCTCAAGCATAATGAAGAGCTTGTCCCATTCTGTGTGTTCTCGCTGACAATCACATGAAATGGCTGAAACAGAGCACATAGTAAACATTACTCTACATTTGAACTTTATTCTCACAAAAAAAAAAAAAAAAAGCTATTTAAAGAAAGATGTTTTCCAAGACTATTTACACACTTTCTTTCTCTAGAAAAGAAGGCAAGATCATAAGTTAGAAATAAGAACAGAGAAATTTTTCTGTCTCCTTTCTTGGCTAAATGAACATTCTGAAATATTGCTATTTTTAAGTTTGCTAACTGCAGATTTTGCAAAAACAAGAGTATTAATTCTGCTGTTAATGCAAAAACAATTTGTTTGCAGTTAAAGACTAAGAAAGAAAGGCAAAATACTTACTTTCTTCTGTTGCAGGAATTACACTTTCTATTTCATTATCAAAATTCAGGAAGAAGAGATCATCGTACTCATCTGTGTTCTGAGTAAATGAAGAATAACAGATAGCAAAAAACAGAATCATAAAAGGAAACATTTTTGGATAGAATTTCCAGCTGCTTCCCTAAAATTCTCAGTGTCTTAATCTCTTGCAAGACTGGAGCAGAGATGATTCCTAGAGAGAAAGCCCTTAAATAATACTGGGGGAATGCCTGAGCTTGAATGAATGAGTAATTCTAGTCCTGGTGCTGTAAGAGGAGTGCTTCTGGTTATTATTAATTTTTTTGGATGGGAACTGTAAGGAAGGGGGAGGTATGGAGATTGCACAATCCTGAACCTTGCTAAGTCTGAAATGGGAGTGGATTAGTGAGAAGTGAAAAGGGAGAAATGATGGAAAGTCTGTTCTTGCAAATTGCAGGGCTCTTTGGAGGCTAGATTTTTTTTTAATGTCATGAATTTTAATGAAAAATAAGACAAATAAAATGTCCATTTGCTGATTTACAGAAAGGTGAAAAATTAAAGGGATTCTATGGTTATAACTGAAAAGTACATAAACTCCAATTATTGTTTGCATTCATTTGTAAAATTTAGTCATTGTTATTGGATATACTGCTGCAGAACTTGGTTTGGGAATATCATTTGCATTATTAAAGCATGTACAATGTTGAGATGAACAGAGAAGATGTAAAAAGTTGCAAAGTTGCAAACCCTCATTTCCCTCTAGTAGAAATTATCTGATAGCAATTAATCCCTTGAACAGGAAAAATATGTTACATTTTTAACTTTGGTAAGCAACAGAAGTGGTATTCAGCAGGTTCTGACCAGTTCTGGAGAACCGGTAGCAGAAATTTTGAGTAGTTTAGAGAACCAGCTAATACCATCTCTGACTGGAGATTTTACAGTATCCTTCCCCTGCCACGCCCACAGGACCGGTAGTTTAAAAACATTGAACCCCACCACTGGTAAGTAGCATATATATACACACACACATACACACACACCACTTACAAAAGTTGACTGGATCAATCTCCCATTCTCCCAGAACAGTGTTTTGTTAGACATTGACCTGGAATAACTCTAGAAAGTACCCTATGCAAATGAAGATGCCCTGTTGTTTGAGTAATAATTTTTAATTCATATCCTGGATATAATTAGTTCCCAAACTTGTATTTATTGGTACTACGCCTGGTCAAAGTGGAGTTTAACCAACAGAATTTCTAAATATATAACAAGCTAATGTTTGCTCCATTAAAAATATTTAAGGATAAACATGACATCACTAAAGAACTGCATGCCATGGTTTGTTCTGCTTATGCTTACTTACACTTATCTAATGTTATTTAATGTACATTTTAAACAGTAGTCCTCGACCATCAGTGATGGCAGTGGCAGTGAGGGGAGGGGATGGTTTCACATGCGCAAATGGAGCTTCACATGCTCACCTGCCGCTTGGATGGCCCGGTTTCCAATGGGCTGCAGACTGGTATCGGTCCACAGACCTGGGTTTGGTGACCCCTGTTTTAAAAGAATTTTTTTCTGTAAATTATGTAAGAATCAGAATATTATGTGAAATATGGGATCACATAATCAACTGGAATTAACTACCTCTTCTTTTACTATCTACATTTCTGACTTCAGAGCTGAATATGATAAATGTTTTGTGTTGCCTTTCAAAACTGCGATTCCGTGTTTCATCCTTCTTTCTTGCCCAATCAATATTTGATAAAACAAAGTAGGTAACACTGTGCCAGCTGTGGCTGTAAACAACACCCAGTGAAATAAAGGGAAGAATCATGTAAACCACATTAAATACTGTATGTGTGGAAAGGAGTACCTACCATAAAATAATCCTGTTACTGCTTTTTAACAAGTAGCCAAGGGAGTTACAGTTTTGGCCCATCACAAATGCTTAGACTGTGATTGAGTTAATGCGTCAAAGTCAATGATGGGTACACTAATACCCCTTCCTATTGTGGGGCTATTAATCTCCCCCCAATCTTCCCCCAAGTGGTGAGATGAACAGAACAGAATTAGTTGGAAGGGACCTTGGAGATTTTCTAGACCAACCCCTTGCTCAAACAGGATACCATATACAATTCCAGACAAGTGGCTGTCCAGTCTCTTTTTAAAAGCCTCTAGTGATGGAGCACTCACAACTGAAAGTAAGTTGTTCCCTGGTTTATTGTTCTCACTGTCAGGAAATTTCTCCTTAATTCTAGATTGGTTCTCTCCATGGTTAATTTCCAAACATTGCCTCTTATCTTGACTTCTGGTGCTTTGGAAAATAGGTTGACCTCGTCTTTGTGGCAGCCCCTGAAATATTGGAACACGGCTATCATTTTGCCCCTAGTCCTTTTTTTTAACTAGACTAGACATAACCAATTTCTACAACCATTGTTCATATGTTTTAGCCTACAGCCCCCTGGAAAATGGGCAGCTATATGAATTTGATAAATAAATAGGGTTTTAATAAAAGCAAGACTCAAATGACCTTATTTTGGTAACAGAATGGTCCAGTGGGAATTCCTTCCTTCCTTCCTTCCTTCCTTCCTTCCTTCCTTCCTTCCTTCCTTCCTTCCTTCCTTCAATTTCTATAGCCACCCATTTCAGCAAACAACTCTGGGTGGTTCACAATTGAGAATGCTGGTATGTCATTATATAACATCTTTCTTACTGGTACATATAGCCAGTGCTCTGTGAAATAATGTCATTTGATTACTATGCATATTTACAGAAACACTTTTCCTGACTTATTTTTGACATGTGGATGAAAGATATGTGAATGAAAAAACTTGAGCGCATTCAACTCAGCATTCCAAAGATGGGTTGAGCTCACAACTCCTTTGAACTCATAGTATGTTCTGCCACACGTTTATCTATATAAATCCTGGATTAAAGAGTAGAAATGAAGATAGTTGCTTCAGAGGAGCAAATTTTGTTAGGGTAGATGAGAGGAAAATTACTTAACATTAATTGCCTTTCCTTACCCCAATTATTCCCAGTTAACTCAGGACTGCCCATGTCTGCTAGTTACCTAAGAGAATTTGCACATGTTAAACGCATTGGCATGATTAAAGCAATGTCTGCTTTGGTTTTGATTCATCATTCAAAATGCTGCTCATTTGTATTCTTAAGCTAGCATCACACAGCGCATGACTAGTAGTTGACCATATTCCAAAGGATAAAATATGATTTCAAAAGTTTAAACACTTCCCTGAGAAGGTTTAGCCCATATTTTATGTTACAAAATAAAGTTCCTTCCAGTTTTAGTCTTATGTTTTCACAAATCAATAATACTGTACATGTGACAACTTTACAAAAATATATCTAAGTTGACCTGCCAGCCAGTAATTGATTATCATTGTGCCAAAATATACAACGTGTGAATTTGAAACCAATGCTGTTGGTGTGCTGGATAAACAGGATGGCAAAATTTGGTTTTATGAAAGTACCTTTTATATGCTAACATCAATAGAAACTACCCAGCTTCAACCAGCAGACTGAGGGTGCCTCATTCATAACTCATTTCACCAAAAATTTCCCTCTGGAATAATTCATTAGCCAACTTTTACTTCATACCTTTTAATTCATAAGGACCCAATTGTTTCCGAAGTTTCATACAAAAAGGCATCTCTTGTTTTAGGAATGGACATCTGCTTACATGCTGTAGACATTGTAAGATTGGATACTCCAGGTTTTGCTTTTCTATTAGAAGTAGGAATGAAAAGCATCATTAATTTAAAAGCAATCTGGAGGCTAATGTCAAAGCTTAATGTCAAAGCTTAATCTCTGGTATGTTCCTTTCTAGTCTGACTTAAAAGATTTCTTATCTGGAGATTTACAGCAGGAATGTATCTATTAAAGGCCTGGCAGCCAAATTCTTCTATTCAGAGCTTAACCTACAGGCGTGTTTAATTCTGCCATGTGTCTGGAAGCTTCATCTTAACTTCATCAGTAGAATTCTGTATCTGGCCTAAGGTCAGTGTAGCTGACTTGTTCTAATTCAGAAAATACCTGATTAGGCATATGAAGCAATCCAACCTCATCTTCTGCTGACTCAAGACATTCTTAGACTAAATACTTAGATGATATCATGCCAGGTCATTGCAGAGAAGCATGTGGAAGAAAAGGATGTGGGTTTAGAATGTATATTTTTATAGAATTGTTTAAAGAAAATTGTTTTAGTTTGTATGGTTTACTTTAATGCTTGGATTTAGTTTTACTTTTGCTATTTCTGGCTTTTATTAGTTATGTATTCGTTGCACTGAATATATTATTACTATTGATATTTTATATATAGTCTTGAGCAGGCTCTTTTGCATCAGAAGGCCATCTGAAGCATCTACAAATAAATATGTAAATATTTTTAAAGTGATGCAAAACAGAAAATATTACAGTGTGTTGAAATAATGGCAATATAATGTAAGTTACAGGCATCTCAATACCAATCATAAGGAATGATAATCATAAAGGAAAGCCTGCTGAATCAGACCAAAGACCCATTTAATCCAACTTCTGTTTTCCACTGGGATCTGGCCCTATAGTTCCAAGAAAATCATGAAGCCATGAAAATAATGCCCTTATCCATTATTCATTCTACAACTCTGCCAGCAATCAGTATTCAGAGACATATTAATTCTTGCATATCATTCTGCTGTCCTTATGTCATATTTAACTGACATAGTTTGATCAATGTGTACTGTCAGTATTTGTGAACCAACATAAACTTAAAAAGAAACATTACTGAATGATATATCCTTATGGAAGAGCACAGAATCTATTCTCCTTTTCCAGTAGGACTCTTTTCATACCAGAAGAAGGAAATATTATGCTTCTGAATGTTGGTGACCTCCTTCAAACTTATTTTACAGCTTATAATTGCAAAAGCAGCTTAAGATAAAGATAAGACAGTGAGGGACAAATCTCTCGTTTGAAATAGATTTTGGGATCCCAACAATAAATAAATGGAAAACTGTGAGTGAATCTACTGACAGATTTGAATTCCACTTGGTCATTTTTAAGACTAAGATTAAAGTAACAAGTATTTTATGTCAAAGACATGGTGAATAAGTATTGTTAGTTCATATCTGTTTGATGAGAAACTGTTGTTTCTGCATGATTCTCAGACAGGAGTGCTAATTAGAAAGTGATGTCATTAGAATTAATTAAATTTATTGCAAGATGCTGATATAGTATGTATGTATAAATATATATTTGTGGGTGTAAATGTGTGTGTGTGTGTGTGTGCGCGTGTGTGTGTGTGCGTGTGTGTGTGTGTGTATGGGGGTGATGAAGGAGGCATTCCAGGAATTTAGGAGGGAAAGTGCAGTAACAACTGATGTTTCTATTTAAAAGACTGAAGTTTTACTATCCTATAGTCGTTGAATACCTGGTTTAAAATAATAGAAAGTACAGAAGTCCAACATTTTATTTATTTATTTATTTGATTTGCCAATTGTTTACAAGATAATAAGTATAAGTGTATACATAGTTGTGAATACATGAAATGGGTACATATAAGAAAAATAAAAGAATAAGAGAAACAATAGGACAGGGACGGTAGGCACGATGGTGCCCTTATGCATGCCCCCTACAGACCTCTTAGGAAAGGGGTGAGGTCAATAGTAGACAGTCTAAGGTTAAAGTTTTTGGGGTTTGGGGAAGAGACTACAGAGTCGGGTAGAGTATTCCAGACATTGACCACTCTATTGCTGAAGTCGTATTTCTGCAGTAAGCCCACAGAGAGTTTCAGTATGTTTTGAAGATTTAGAGAATGAAACCATGTAATATCATGATAGGCAGATGTTTTCCATATGTTGTCAGCATGGAACTTCAGTCATTCCAGAGCTGGCTTGTATGATGTTTCATGTTACAGATTTCTCTGTGAATTTGGCTTCAATTCAGCTTGTGAATACACTTTATCAAACATTCTTCCAAAATTGTAAAACTATTTTGCCTTGTTTATTCTCTCCACCTCCCACCCCCATACTTTATCAGCATCTGAGCAATTGTATCCTACGTTGTTATCAGTGTATCTTTGTGTTAAATGCATAGTTATAAAATATTGCTTCCAGATTTCTCTTTAGCATAGCTTGCTTAAGTGTAACATAGACTACTTAAATTGCAACTGAGGTGGGATAGAAAATAGGTAAGTTATAATGGGTTTTTAAAATAGTTATTTAACAGTTAGTATAACCATATTGCTTAATACTCAATTTAAATAACATTTAAAAAATAATTTTGGTTTATATACAAAGCCATATTGCCTTACTTAGTCACATTCCATATTAAATAATATTTGATTTCTGTTTTTCTCTTGTTCTGCCATATGTTTTGGTGCAAACATTCAGTTCCCACAGACATCATTCCCAGAAACCATGGGTAATAAAATCTTGATTCTGTTTTGCTTTATCTTTTCAGCTTGAGACCATTCAAAATTAAAGCCTTGTTGACAGAGAAAATAGAATAAGCTCTTTGTTCCCATATTCTTCACAGGGAATTCCACGTTGCTCCGTGTATTGCCTTCTTTGTATGAAAAGCAACAAGAACCTTTAAGCAACCACCTGAGAGAATTGGTAGGACTGATGCCTCATCTGGAACCATCTGAACAGCAACATCTTCTACAACTTTTGCTAACCGTTGCAAAGAAAAAACAGCCCAAGGTAATTTTTTGTTCATTTCATATTTGGTCAACTCAAAACATGTGGCTCTTAAGTCTAACAGATACTCTAACAGATAATCAGAGTTGGAAGGGACCTTGTAGGTCATCTAGTCCAGCCCCCCACCCAAGGGGGAGACCCTACACCATTTCTGACAAATGGCAGTCCAATCTCTTCTTGAGTCTCAACTGATGGTGCTCCCACAATTTCTGAAAGCGAGCTGTCCATTGGTTGATTGTTCTCACTGTCAGAAAGTTTCTCCTTATTTCCAGGTTAAATCTCTTCTTGTTCAGTTTCCATCCGTTATTCCTTGTCTGGCCTACAGGTGCTTTAGAAAATAGCTTGACCCCTTCCTCCCTGTGGCAGCCCCTCAAATATTGGAAGACCGCTATCATGTCTCCCCTCGTCCTTCTCTTTACTAGACTAGCCAAGCCCAGTTCCTGCAACACTTCATTGTATATTTTAGCTTCCAGTCCCCTAATCATCTGTACTTTTTCTAGAGTCTCAACATCTTTTTTATAATGTGGTGAACAAAACTGGATGCAGTACTCTAAGTCAAAGGAGCCTGTAATTTTGATACATCCCAGAACAATTAAACTTCTCACTAGGCCAGGATCCAAAATTCCTACCTATAAGTCTTCAAGAATAATGAACTTTGCATTAAGATTTGCTGAGTTTGAAAACCAGTTAGACATCAGCTCCCCAAAGAGGAAAGTTCAGCACAGGCTGAATCAGTTGGCTGAATCTGTCTTGATGTAGAGCAGGGGTGGGAAACTATTCCCCCTTTATGACCTGTGGACTTCAACTCCCAGAATTCCTAAGCCGTGCTCAGGAGTATAGAGTATCCTCTCTTTGGCTTTCACTTTAGCTTACTGAATAATTCACTATGCATTTATTATTTAGTGAATTTATTCATTGCTGCACTTATTAATCTCTATTCAGGTGTCTTAATTTAACATTGGTATTTTTGGGAATGGGCCAAAATGGGGAAAGACAAAGCTTCAATTTCCAGTATTGCAAACTCTAAAAGCCACCTATAGAAGCCAGCGAATTTCTTGTTTTAATGATTTCAACAAAAAAAACTTTCATTTCCCAATCTAATATTTAGATCTTAGATTTTTGGGGGTGGTTCCACATCCAGGTACTAATCAGATATAATCCTGCCTGGTTTTCATGTAGTTTGTTTTAGATTAGACACCCTAAATGCAAAATTTCAATTTTGCAACTAATAATAATATAATAATACATAAAAGATTATGGTGCATCCGATCACACACTCTGACTCATTGTTCATCAGCAAAATACTTATTATGCCATGTCCAGTAAAAGTTGAATCATTCCTAACCACAATGACATGCTATAAATTTATGGGAGATCAAGGCCTATCCTTTGTTTCAATCAACATTTTTCCATTAATGTATGCTATATTGAACTCTCTTAGCTTTTTTGAAACTGGTGTGGAAAAAAGGACTAATGCTTGTACATTTGTACATTCACGAATTTCCATTTTTTTATTGGATTAGGGATTGGACATAGGAAGTACAGTTTTGACTGTCCTCTCCACATTCATATAGTAAGAGTGTATTGAGTAAGAAAAACGAATGTCATCTCAAGCGCAAAATGTTTCATTCATCTGAGAATAATCAAGTGATGAAAACACCGCCTACTGATAGCCCTGCAGGATTAGAAAACCAGACGCCTTCCAATCAGAAAGCAAAATATTTTTTTTAATATTAAAAATTAAGAATATTTCAAAGGAATATGGTCTATGAGCTTAACGCTATTGAGTCAAAACTAATACAAGTTTTCTGACAAATATAAAAAATAGTTTCTCCATTCAAAATATTGTATACAATGAAGTGTTAAAAGGGAATGACCCTGTCCTCAAATAATATTCACTGCACAAAGATAAGAGGTTTCCCAATACATTTGGCTTAATAAACCTATTATAACTCTTGCATAAATAAGTGCAAATTGCTGCAATGATAATTGACACTTTGCCACTGAATTTCCCTGGCCTGTAAGCAGGGAAGGGCTCCAAAGCTTGCAAAATAAGGATTATTCTAACCCCTGAATTTCCAAGTCTAATAATGCAAGTAATCTCACAAGCATCACAAGAGCACATTGTTCTTCCAACATTAGCACATCCCTTATGTTGAATCATGTCCTGTAATGGGGTATTTATTTGGTTCTCAAAGTTAGACTGGTTCAGATAAGTCTTGGGCTAATGATCTGACATCATTGTCCACAACCCCCAATATGTATCTTTACAAAGATAAAGATGTTTTATGATTAAGTAATTTTAGAAAAAAGCAGAAAAGAATAACATAATACAAACATTTCATGTACAGCCAGTTCTGTTGTGTAGGCAGAATGTGTGTGCTACCTCACATTAGACCTTATAAAATACAATAGTACCAGATTATAGGATATATACATTTCAGTAGTGTTTGAAAACAATAAAAAAGAGCTCTAGGAATTTATATGTTACAGTTGAAGGAACTTTTACAAAATATATAGCAATGGAGGGGCTATAATTTCTTCCATAATTCCACTCTGACAGAACCCATTTTAGCCTTTGTTTAAAGTATAGGCCATATACTTTAACTTTCAGCATAACCCATTCTTCTGTTAAAGATACTGGGGGGTCTTTGAGACTTCCTTTGCAAATTGTGACCTGGCATTTCAAGACCTTAAAAGAGAGAAAGGGTCAGATCTGGTCATCCACAAACCTAATTGATCAGACTCAATATAACTTATTGCCTTTCAGCAGAAACTTATATTACAGAGCAGCTAACAGCATGAAATCAAATAATACAATCTGTAAACAGCTCAGAGTCGCTTTACAGGGGAGATAAGCAGCATAAAAATGTAATTAATAAATAATATCAATATATACTGCTTTCAATGACTTAAGAGGGCAAAAATCTGGATTCAAAGTGTGATATATATAGATTTAGTCTAGCCAAAATGTTATTTGTTTATTGATGAAGTTATGAACAGAAGTAGTTTAATCTCCTGAATACCAGTTTGTTCTAGGAAACCTATCTGATTTCTAGTTTATGGTAGGAAAGCCATTAAAAGAAATAAGGCCAGCAGTCCTTCCTTCCTTCTATTAGTGAGAATCAGTATAGGACAAATTATGCAGGTCAAGCTAGAGGCCCATTGAATATGATGTTCAAATGCCACTGGCTCACAAGAAAGAATGCAGTCTATAGGAAAAAATGTCCTATATATCTGGCCAACCAGCAGCTAAGCAAGGTTGGGTTGGCTACTTTTTGAACAGGAAATTTCCAGACCAGATTGGGAAGTTGAAAAATCGCTCAGAACAAATCACCAAAAAAACAGTTCTAATTATAATTAAGACAACTACATGGATGTGTACAGGAAGTAATGGAGACTCAAAGCAGGCTTCACTTTTTAATGTCAGAAACTCAGCTGGAATAAATATTTTGCATGCTACTGTCAAGTGTCTCAAAATAGACAGGATTTTTTAAAAAATTGTCTTAGAATACATCATAAGCGCAGAGCAAGAGCAGCATTTCCAAAGAATGCCTTGCTATAAATTTAGTTTATGCAGATACACTTATTTGTATTCCTTATGATCTATAAACTGGGCCATAAAGGAAAAAAAGAGCATTTAGACTTTCTTGTAAGGGAAAAATATAAATTGAAATCTTCCATACTTGTTTAGGTAGATAATATACTATAAATTAAGATAAAATAAGCTTCAGAGTCAGATAATGGGTTAAAGTGTCTACTTTTTCTGTTTTGTATAAATGAACGTAATTCTGTCTTAAATATCTTATTTTTCATTCTGGGTGGTGCGTATGGATTTCTTGTTTTAGGCATATCACACTATACATGGAATAAATAAATGTCACTGTCTAGTGATGCATATGGAATTGGTCCTAATTACAAGCAAAACTATTATTGTGATATTCAATATTTTCTTTTTAAATTATTTGTGTCTTGTGGAAAATTTAACCCTGTACATTTAGATTTTTGTAAAGCATGTTCATTAACTTGGTTTCCTACCATGTTCAGATAAATTTTTGCAGACTCATGCAGATTATAATTTCAGTTTTTAGTCATGGTATTGCAAAACTAGTACATGGGGAATTCACACAATAGATTTTCAGCATAGTTCCATAAATCATACCCATGACTCCATTACCACCTTTTTCCTGTATTGCAACAATGCGCCTAGATTTGATTGATTTCAATTAATTTACAGGGATGTGATTACAATTTATCAGACTGACAATGACCTAAATCCTAACTGCTGTAAATATGTAACTTTCCAGTACAATACAGATAGTCCTCAGCTTACTACCATAATTGAGCCCAAAATTTATGTTGTTAAGTTTGTTAAGTGAATTTTGCCCCCTTTTACAACTTTTCTTGCCACAGTTGTTAAGTACTCTCTAAAGTTCTTAAGTTAATAACATGATTGTTAAATCTGGTTTCCAAATTGACTTTGCTTGCCAGCAGTTCACAAAAGGTGATCACATGACCAGTGGTGGGATTCAAATATTTTTTACTTCCAGTTCTGTGGGCGTGGCTGGTGGCTGTGGGGTAGTTTGGTGGGCGTGGCTTGGTGGGCGTGGCAGGGGAAAGTTACTGTAAAATCTCAATTCCCTCCCCACTCCTGGGGGAAGGATACTGCAAAATCCCATTCCCTCCCTACCCCACTAACCTGCTTTCCAGATCCATTCTCCTGTGCAGGGCAACAAAAGAAGACTCACCCCATCAGCTGGGACTCAGGAGGCAGAGAATAGATGGGGATGGGGCCAGTCAGGGGTGGTATTTGCCGGTTCTCTGAACTACTCAAAATTTCCGCTACCAGTTCTCCAGAACTGGTCAGAACCTGCTGAATACCACTTCTGCACATGACCCCAGGACATTGCCATGGTCCTAAATATGAGTCAATTGCCTAGGGCCTGAATTTTGATCATGTGACTATGGGGATGCTGCAACAGTTGTTAAGTGTGAACTGTCATAAGTGACTTTTTTCAGTGCTGTTGTAACATCAAATGGTCACTAACTGTTTTAAGTCAAGGACTACTACCTGTATATCACGGGTGCCAAACTCGCAGCATCATGTTGCCATCCCGTGATGTATTTCAACATTTTCCCCGTCATGGAGCTGGGACAGGCATCTGGACACATCTGGCCCATGGGCCGCTAGTTTGACACCCCTGCTGTATAGGGAGGCTAATGGGAATTTCTGTTGCCTTTTCACAATAATCTATCATCAGAGACTTTAACTGAAATTTTTAAAAAGATAAATAAAACATATTAGTCTAAGCCAGAGGTGGTATTCATCAGGTTCTGACCAGTTCAAAAGAACCGGTAGTGGAAATTTTGAGTGGTTTGGAGAACCGGGAAATACCACTTCTGACTGGAGACTTTACAGTACCCTTTCCCAGCTATGCCCAACAAACCATGCCCACAGAACTGGTAGTAAAAAAAATTGAATTCCACCACTGGTCTAAGCAGAGAATCTTGTAAATACTGTAGAAGTTTTTAAAGAATTTCCTTAGTAAGAAATGCTAAATCAAATAATGTATAACTTCTAGCAGTATCCTGTCAGTATATGTTGAAAATAATTGAAGTTGAATTGACTTATTTAAGAATTTCAAGCAGATGGATTTTTTTTTTACAAAAAGCACTCTGGAATTAATATTTCACCTTTCTTTTAGGTTCTCAAAGAATGTATTTCTTCTCTAGTTGATCATCTAAGAGACCCTCTTTATAATGACATCATCCTAGACATATTAATAGAAATATCAGATTATGAACCAGAACTGTTGGCCAATTTACTGCCTGTACTGAAAGAAACTGGGGAGGCTTTTCCTAATTTGATAGGGCAAATGGCAAAGATTTTTGGAGCTGTTGGACAAGTTGATGAGGTATGCACTATTTTCTATTTTTAAAAGGCTTTTATATTCTACTGTGTTCTTAGCCCATAGTCATAATTCCTTAAAAGAGATCTCCAATCAAAGATAACTCACATTAAGGTCTAAAAATGATAGTATCATCATATTTTCCACAAAATGTGCTATGATAAACCATTAATAAAAATGCACAATAGAAATACTATTGCACTTGAAAAATGTTTCATACATTATATGTCTGATTATTTCATGTTTAAATTCTCAAGGAATTCATATAATCTCCAAGTAACTAAAATATTGTATATGTGTAATCTGATCACTTTCACTCAAAACAGAATGCAATCAATTCTTTTCTTGAATTTTCCTTAAGAGTTTTATACCCTTTTTTATATACAATAGCATGCTAAGCACTTTGTACTACTAATAGATCATTCTTGGTTTAAGTGTATTTTGTTTGTCACAAAGATATTAAATCTGTTAGGTTTATCAAGGCTTATATTAATTTTCCTCTGGATATATTAGTTGTTGTAAACTGCACTTGTGTAGAGATTTCACTCTTAAGAATTACATGCAGCTGAATTACAATGTCCTTCCTTAAATAACTAGAAGGAACCACACTTGATTATAGCCAGAAAACAAGTGGAACCTATTAAATGCAAGCATTTCCCAAAAATGCGTCTCAATTTACTAAAGTTTTCCCCCACACTGCAAATTCAAACAAGAAAGTGGGTTCATCTATCACATCATGAAAAAAATTTCTTGAATTTTATTGATAACGGTTGCCACACCTTAAATTTTAATGTTCACGAGAAATGTTCTATTTGTTCAATGGGTATAACTAAAGACTATATTCCAGCTTCAAAATCATTTATTCTAGGATGTGTTTATATGATAAAGTTTAGGATGTAGGTGTGTTTGAGTGTGGTGTGGGTGTATAAACTTTGTCTTGTATATAATTTGATATGCAATTTGTTTTTTTAGCCTCAGCAGCTTGCTCACTGGAAAAGCATGTCATGACAGAGGCTGTTATAGCTGTCAGTGGTGGATTAATGCCCACTTGTTCCCTAAGCACTGACAAATCTTGGTGTCCCCCTCCTTTGTACAAACGAAGACAAGCTTAGGCTACATAAAAGTTTTGTGGTGCCCCCTTTGGGCCTGATGCCCTAAGCACGTACTTAGTCTGCTTCATGGTTAATACACCACTGAGAGCTGTGAACGCTCTGAAAATTATTAGGACAAAATGCTTCAGATCTCATACAATCCAAGCACCGTTGTGAGCATAAGCCTGGAAAAAAATGTGGCTGCTTTAAGGAATTAACTCATTAAAGCCACCCTTGAATAAGCAATAGCAATATCTTTTTTTAGAACACTGAAAATTGATGTGGATACTTTAATTAACAGGAGAAAAATACTGTGCTTGTATGAGATGTGATATAATTCTTCCTAGTCCTTTTCAAAATGCAGAGTTCTTGTCTTCATTGCAACATTCACTATTTGTATAGGCAAAGTCCATCACAAGTGATAACTACTTTTTCAAAAATATAAATATATCAAGGGCCACAAAACCTTGGGTGAATCTCTAATTTATAAATCTATCATCTATCTGTCTGTCTGTCATTTATCTTACTTATGTAGACTCCCATTTCACAATAAAGTGACTATGGGGCTTAAAATAAAAGCAGTCATAAAATCCAACTGTTAAAAAAAACCTGTAATTAAAAGACTTTAACAATATTATTAATAACAGATAATGGAGAGAATTGATTCTAAAAACAATGTAGTCATCTCATGAAATCACCATTTCCTTGAGATCCTGAGGCCTGATGACACAGCCATGATTTCTGGAAGGATGTCAAGGATAGAGCCAATTTCACACAGGGTGTATGTGTGTGAGAGATGGGGACGGTGTCCCACCAGATGAAATTGTTTCACAGACAAGACTGGCAGCATATCTCTTCTGCTGGACTTCACTGGATGACAGTTATAATTGGAAGAAAGTGATCTCTCAAATAACCCAGCCTTGTCTGATGAAGGGCTTTAAAGGTCAAAACCAGCACCAATTGGACCAAAAAGGAAACTGGCAAGTGGCAACCAATGCAGCTTGTGGCAAAGAGATGTAATATACAGTATGCTGTTCTAGGGTCTCACATAGCTGCCTGGCAAAAGTGGGTGAATGGAATTCTGTCAAAGCCCCCTAGCTTTGATTTCTTGTTAAGTTTTTATTATAATATGTAATATGTTACTCTATTTTCCTGAAACATGAAACAATATTATTATGGTTAGTCGCACAGTCAGACAGACTTTTAGACTGGATTTTATTCAGCTACCGAGTCCTTCACAACAACATTGTGAAGGACTCAGTATTTCAACGTTGTGAAGACAAAGTTGAAAAAGCACTACGTAATCTAAAACCATCTCTATCTATTGGACCAGATGGAATATGTGCCTACTTCTTAAAAATGCTATCCTAAAAAAGCTGCCATAGCCGAACCTCTAAGCATAATCTTTGAAAAATCTTTCAGGACCAGCTCCTTGCCAAAACTATGGTCACAAGCCACAGTCATCCGTATCTTCAAAAAGGGAGATCCCAGCCTAGTTGAAAATTACAGACCAATCTCCTTATGCTGTGTCACCTGTAAAGTCATGGAATCAATTATTAACCAATCCATTATCCTCCACTTAGAGACAAACAACCTACTCTCTAATAAACAATTTGGTTTCAGAAAAAAACTATCCTGTAATCTGCAACTCCTACACTGCAAAAACATATGGACTACACAACTCGACCAGGGCAAAACAATAGACGCAATCTACATAGACTTCTGTAAAGCCTTTGATTCAGTGGCACAGGACAAACTACTCCTAAAACTAAAATCTTATGGTATCTCTGGACACCTGCATAACTGGATAGAAGCATTCCTGTCAAACAGACAACAAATGGTCAAAATTGGGAGTGTCCTATCAAATTCTGTACCTGTCAACAGTGGTGTCCCCCAGGGCAGTGTTCTAGGATCAACTCTCTTCATACTCTACATAAATGATTTCTGTGATCATATTAAGAGCAACTGCATACTCTTCACTGACAATGTAAAGCTATTCAACACCACAGACAATCCTGCTACCCTTCAAAAAGACCTCGATTATGTATCAGAATGGTCAAACAAATGACAATTTCAAATCTCAACAAATAAATGCTCTGTCTTACATATTGGCAAAAAATAAATAAATCAGAAAATAAAATACAAGCTGAATAGTTAAGACCTTGTTGATGATCCAAACTCTGTCAAGGACCTTGGAGTTCTCATCTCTAATGATTTAAGTGCTAGAGCCCATTGTAACTACATAGCCAAAAAGGCATTAAGAGTTGTTAACCTAATCCTACTTAGCTTTTTCTCTGGTAATATCACACTACTAATGAGAGCATACAAAACATTTGCTAGACCAATACTTGAATACAGCTCATCAGTCCGGAACCCACATTACATATCTGATATTAACACAGTTGAGAAAGTCCAGAAATATTTCACAAGAAGACTTCTCCACTCCTCTTCTTGTTGCAGAATACTTTATGCCACCAGACTTGAAATTCTAGACCTAGAAAACCTAGAACTACACCGCCTTCGGTCTGATCTAAGTATAGTATATAAAATTATACATTGCAATGTCCTACCTGTCAATGAATACTTCAGTTTCAACCATAACAATACAAGAGCACACAATAGATACAAACTCAAGGTTAACCGCACCAAACTTGATTGCAGGAAATACGACTTCAGCAACAAAGTAGTAAATGTCTGGAATACTCTACCTGACTCTGCGGTTTCTTCCCCAAACCCCAAAAACTTTAACCTTAGACTGTCAACTATTGACCTCACCCCTTTCCTAAGACGTCTGTTGGGGGCGTGCATAAGCGCAACAACGTGCCTACCATTCCTGTCCTATTGTTTCTTTTTTATTGTTTCTTCTTTATTTTTCTTATATGTATCCATTTCATGTATCCATAACTATGTTTATACTTATACCTGTTATCTTATAATTGCTTGATAAAATAAATAAAATAAAAAATAAATAAAATAAATAAAAATAAAGGACCTGAAAAGGGGAGATGTCGTTGTTTGATGGTGTTAAAAGTATTGTTGCAGGACATAACCTGTTCCAAGTAAGGCTCCCTTTTGCAGTTGACTGATGGTGATTTTGTTAATGCCAATGATGTTAATGCCAAGTGCTGCTCCAGATGTTTTGGAATTATACCCAAAACACTCATTATTATTGATACTATCTTTGCTTTCTTTTGCCTCAAACCTTCTACTCTTATTTGCAGATCCTTGTACTTTGTGGTTTTCTCCAGTTCTTTCTCTTCTATTCTGCTGTCTCCAAATACTGCAATATCCACTAGCTAGACTTTTTTTCCCCCTTTCATATCGACAATTGTTATATTTGGGGGTGTTGTGTGGCAGGTTCTTGTCCGAATTCTAAAGTCCCATACTGTTGTAGCCTTTTCACTTTATACTACTTTGTCTGTTATGTGGTTTCACCAATTTTTGCTTGCAGGCTAAAGGGTCCCGTGTCCCCCCGTCCCCCCCGCAGATATTCTAGTGCACCATTGTTGCTACTCTACTTTGTCATGCTGTGGCTTGTAGTTAGTCTCTGTGATCTATTTTGCAGAGCTAATTAGATGTTTTTTCAGCTTCTTTGCAGAAGCAGCATTTTAATTCTGCAGCATTTTGATTAAGTTTTCTTAATTCTAGCTTAATGTATGCATTTGTTATTAAGATTGTATCTCTAGAAATATTTGTGAATATTGTTTTTTGTCTGCAAAACTATAACTTTGAGTGATAATATTTTATTATCCTGTAGAATGAACCGCAATGGCTTAATCTGCAGATTGTCATGTGATAATAAATCTTACTAGATGAATAAGTAAACAATGAAGTAATAAATCTTTACTGTATGAGAATGTAATCATTGCTAGAAGACAGGCTATCAGCTTTCTGATAAATGGCCTGCTTCCAAATTTGAAGGCCCGGCTTCCTAGGACTAAACAAAAGTAATTTAGTAAAATGTTACTATGCTTTGTATTAGATATGGTCCACAATATGGCAAGAAGTAACCAGTATCTAAGAGCACAGAAAAATGAAGGATCTTTTAATAAAAGTGCCTTTCCATGCATATGAGGCTTAAAATGAGTGTGCATAGTTAAATATTCATTCATTCATTCATTTCTTCATTCATTTTACTTGTATCCTCCGTAATTAAAGGAGACTCTTGATAGTTTACATTCATTAAATAAAATTATTAAAAATGTCCTTATTATGAATAAACATCCATTAGTTAAGCTTAATTATGCAAAACTAATCAATCATATTATAACTGATAATGTCATTTCAATTCCCTGAAATAGTTACAAAATAGTTTCATTATTTAAATTAATTATAGAAAATAATAGAATAATTTTGGGGGGGTGATCAAACTTCTGGATGGAAGTATTTCAAATTGTACAGCAGCAGCAGAAGCAGCAGAACCCTACAACCTTGGGCACCTAATGGTAACCAAAAGTAGGTTCTCCTAGGCCATCTTGAGTTGAGCAGATTGAAATTGGTTAGAGAAGATGGTCCTGCAAGTACTCCCAATGCCAAAGCATCTGTTGTGGTTCTTCACTGGGGGTTGTTATCCCTAAGGATATATTTTGGGAATATCCTGGGTATAATAGAGCAATTTGTAATTGCTTGTTTTTGAGTTGAGTATCCAGAAAGGTTTTTTGTGGGACTATTGACATTATTTGGGACTGGAAAATGGATTATTGGGTCAAGCAGTTTAAGAACCATTGGCGTATAGGGTTTTTAAAGTCAAAATCAGCATTTTGAATTGTATTTAGAGATTAATAAGGGTCCAGGGCAGGCCCCAAAGCACAGCGATAATTCATTCATGTCAGTAAGTACCCTCTACCAACTGGGCTTCTGTACTTTGGATCAAGTGAAGCTTCTGAGTGGTCTTCAAAATGTATTGTGTAGTTCAGATGGGTGATGATGAGGGCATGGTTTATCAATCCAAAGTCCTAAAACTCTGAGTAAGATTCGATCTGGCCATAGCTGGGCAAAGTTTCCCTGATTACAGCTTCTGTAAGCCCTGCATGAAGAGTCATGGATCTACTTCTTTAGGGGCAACCCCACACTGTGAAAAGGCCACATTTTAATGAATACACAGTAACTACATCTTGCATAGGGACCATGCTAACCACTGGGCTTAGGTGTACTTAATTTGGATTGGATTTGTTTTCAGAGATTTTTAAACTTTCCTAAAGGGCTGGAAGAAAGATGGTTTCTCCTATTTGTTTTAACTGCTGTTTAGTGATGAGGTTAGTGGAATGGTATTTCTGTAGTTTATATACTGGACCGTGTGCATATATGACATAAGAAGCTGTAGAAAAACTTTGTCTTTAATGGCATTAATATTGTTTGAACTGATTGCAAGTTTAAATAAACTAAAACTCGATTGCATTTCAGTGTTCACATTTTAACTGCCGTACTGTTTCCTGGAATATCCTGTGTGGTCTTCTGTTTAAGCTTTTACATAATAGTTATCCTGTTTAAACTGCTGTCATTTACAAATGCTTTAGAATTTATCCTGGCTAATTAATATTCTCTGGAAATGTTTTTGACATCAAAGCAATTTCTCCATTACAAAAAAATCCGATTCCATTGTCCTTAATCTGTCAGAAGAGTCTTATCAGCACTAAGAAGAGAGCTTCATTCTTGCTATCTTCCCTTTCTGTCCCTTTCTTCTTAAAATCTGTCAAGAAGAGATAGATCAGAATCAAAAGAAATCTTCCTCCCTCCTTCCATTTTATCCATCCATGTTCATTTCATCCTCTCCTCTTCCAAACTTTCTCCTTATCAGATGTCAGAACTGATGGTGCTTGGTTTTTTTTTATCTTTAAGGGCCTACATGATGTGGGGATGGCTATTTGAGAGACCACCTATCTCTACTGGTTTTTGGTCATCCTACCAAGTGCTGCAGGGTGGGTATGCTATGGGTTCCTTCCCGGAAGCAATGTTAACTGATGGGACCTAGAAGACATGCCTTCTCTGTGAGGGTGTCCGCTCTGTGGAACAACATTGTTCCTAAGATGAGTCTAGTCCTCCTGGCTTCTTGGAAGGGCTTTCTTCCTTAGATATTGGGGTCAAAGTGTTGTACAGCTTGGTATAAATGTTCTGCCATTACACTGTTAGAAACACTTTAATAATGCCTCATCTATGTCTTTTATAAAACAAACAATGAGGTTTCTTTGTAATTTTTTGAGTTATATTATATAACATCTATGTTACTGTTAGCTGCCCCAAGTTGTTTGGTTAAAATGGGCGGCCATATAAATTTGACAAATAAACCAACAGACAAAATACTTTCTTGGAGAAGATGCCCTTCCCAAGTTCTTTATAGCTCTATCATTTCTGTGTTACTATCTATTCTTTCTTCTGCTTTTGTTCTTCTTTTGGTAGAGTTGGCTGAGATTATTCAACTTGTTTCTTTGCTGATCAAAATGCCCAGTACCTACATGTATAGAGGAAAAAGAAAGTGAATATTTGAAATTTTGAATATAGAAGAAATTAAAACTGACAGATTTATTCTTTACTACTTTCTGGGCTTCCTTGTTTTCTCTAAAGTATTTTGTTTTGGGTCTTTCTTTCTTTCTTTCTTTCTTTCTTTCTTTCTTTCTTTCTTTCTTTCTTTCTTTCTTTCTTTCTTTCTTTCTTTCTTTCTTTCTTTCTTTTGCTGCCTTGATCTTGAATCAGTGTGGATTCTTGGTGATTGCCTTGATAAGTCCCTGCAATTTTATTAGCAAGATTTCAGAAGTGATTTGCCATTGCCTGCTTCCTAGTCCTGAGAGAGTGACTGGCTTATGTGCAGGGGTGAGATTCTACCGGTTCAAATGAATTTGGGTGAACTGGTAGTTCCAGTGATCATTTGGCCCTGCCCACCTGCCCCTGCCCTTTTCCTGTGCTTTATTTCCTTGTTTTTGAGCACAGCTGATTCATGTGGCAGAGCGGTTTGCTGTGCATCAGCTGTTTTACTCATCGGGGATGCAGCAGAAGGTAAATATTATAGCTAAAAATTATCTTTTCTAAATGCTGTGCACGCGCATGAAGCATGCACTCATCGAATCGGTTGTTACACCAGTTGAATTGCACCATTGCTTATGGGTACTCAGCAGGCTTTGAGAGAGCTTACGGTTTTCTGGTTTGTAGTCTGCTGCCTTAACCACTACCACTGACTATCTTCAAAATGATTATCAGATCTGTTTGAACTAACATTCAAATGACAGTTGAAATAATCATTCACAAATATTAGTGTGTTTTTCCAATGCATTAGTACCTGATTCTCAGAGGCTCCATTACCAAGTAATCACAATACATCCACCATTGTATTTTAGACATGGAATGAAATATCCCTTATTGATTCTAATTGTACCGATCCTGACAACTATGACTTGGAAAAGTGCATTAGATTTCTATTGACCCAGTGGAGCTTCTTCCATCTCCCTCCTGCTGCATCCCCTTAATTCCTTAATTCCTTCCAGGAATGGTACTAGATATAATACTTGTAGAAATTTGAGACACCATATGTATAGAAAGAAAGAATGTCCATTCGTGCAAAGGACATTCTGGATCAAAGCCCATAAATTGGGAGAGTAAGTTCCCTGTACAGTTGATTAATTTATCCCTAAAAAGTCAAAGTTATTATTTTCCAACATTCCAGATTGGCTCCTGTTCATTGTAGGAAATGGAAGTAATCAACCAATGGATTAATTACTTATTTGTGTCCATCTGTGCAGTATATCCCTCCAATTTCCCTATAGCAAATTCTGTCTCTCAATCCTAGAATCTATAGCTCTGGATATAATGAACTGTTTGCGTCATGCAGGATACTATTTCTAATCCAGTGCATTCAGTATTTCATTTGGTTACATTCCCATCATGATAACTTGCCAGTATGATCCCAAGCCAAGGATTCTGTCTGGCTTCCCCCAAATCTTAGGCAGCAGTTTTATTTGGAATAGATGACTGTCAGTTGGCTGATTCCCAGCATCCCTGTTCGTCTTGCTTGTTTTCCTCCCCCAAAAGAAGAAGAAAATGGGAAGAAAGGAGATCTGATCCAGGTGTTCTTCAGATTTCCATTTGCTTGTGATTATTGGAGAGAGGAGAAGGCAGAGAGAGAGTTTCCCCGTTCTGAAAGCAGAAGATTTACCTGAAGTAGCATCAATATGCTTCAGTGTCTCTTTACTTGCAAAGGCAAAACCATATACTAGCATTTAGTAAGATAGCAATGAAGGCCTGGGAAAAATCATTCAGGCAATGGTTTTCTCTATGACACTATATGAATGTGAAAGCTGGACTTTGAAGAAGCAGGATAGAAAGAATATTGATGTTTTTGAATTTTGATATTGGAAAGAACCCCATAAATAGCCCAAAAAGTTAACAAATGCACATATAAACAAATCAATCCAGAATTCTTACTGGAGCACAAATCACTAAGTTCAAATTATTATATTCTGGACATATTCTGTGAAGACCATCTCCCATGAGAAGTCCATAATGGTGTATTTTTTGTGTGCAGTGATTTAAATGGGTTGAAGAACGGTTGATTAAATTTTGATCCAATTTTACTATCAGTGGAAGGAAAGGGGGGGGGAAGACAATTAACAGCAAGGTAGATGGACTCCATTACTTTTTGTAATAGGTGCAAGTATCTAAAGGATAGATCATTCTGGAGAAGGTCAATGTGCTTACAAAGAGTCAATACCAGCTTAATACTGTACAATCAATAAATCAGATCTCAAGCTTTCTTCAGACCAACCAATAAACTATTCTGACTAATCTGCTTTTTAAAATAGTATGATATTTTTACTTTAATGACATTGATATATAATATAAAATTTTAATCCAAGCTGAAATGTTCTTCAAGAATGGCTGGGCCATATTCACTTGGGAAACCAGATCTTGTATCAGAATTGGAAGAAGAAATAGGATTTGGGTTAAATGTTCTTCCATCATTTTCAAAGATTTATCCAAAAATTCTAGTAGAAAGCGCCAATTCCACAAGGTTTTCAAGTTTTGTTTATAAGAATTAGTGAGGTCTGCATTCTCTTTAAATTATAACCATTTTCATGAAAATCCATATTTATTCCACTAATTCATGAAAACTAAACCACGTCTACAGTTCATGAAATAACTCTACCATGCCTGACTGTCTTCATTTTTGTGGCAAAAATTGTTCCATGGATATTTTTTAATTAAAATATGTCTTCATTTGGAAACCTTCCTGCAAATAAATTCTTTTAAAACAGCTTGCAGTATACTCACACACAGTACCAATAAATTCAGAAAATAAAACAAATATTTATAAGCCTTTCACTTCTAATCAATTTAACAACTGAACTATACATTGAAGAAATGTTAATTAAGGTGACAGAGCATCTTCTTTTATAGATAACTGTTTTCTACTTGGCTGTTGAATGACATTCCTCAATTTAGAGTGCTCTCTACTGGCGGACTATGTAATAATTTCAGAACTCAAAAAAGA
Source organism: Notechis scutatus (assembly GCF_049901735.1). Taxonomy (NCBI): domain Eukaryota; kingdom Metazoa; phylum Chordata; class Lepidosauria; order Squamata; family Elapidae; genus Notechis; species Notechis scutatus. The sequence goes on along the minus strand of NC_142012.1, from coordinate 145,365,564 downwards.
ATAGGATTTTTGAAATTGTAAAATGAACGATAGCACGCAAACTCCACTAATCACAATCTTTCTGACTGCAGAGAGATACAAATATTTATTTTAGTGATAATGTTTCTAAATTTGCTTTTTAAGGCATAAATTAGCTCATGAGTATTTTATCCAAATCCATGTCTTATTAAATGATGAAGAGAAATACCGTTAGAGTGGCTACTTATAACTTCCCAATCAAATGCATTATTTAATAAGACATGGATAGATATATATATATATATATATATATATATATATATATATATATATATATATATATATATATATATATATATATATATATATATATATATCCAAGAGCTCTTTTATATGAAGTGTAAGTAAAAAGGGACATGACCATTTCCCATACTTATGACTGTTGCAGCATCCTCGTGGTCGTGTTATTTACATTTGGATGCTTGCAATAACCTGTGGTCATTTGATCACCTTTTGTAACCTTCTGACAAAAATCAATGGGGAAGCCGGATTCACTTAACAATTGTGTTACTAACTTAATAACTGCAATGATTCACTTAACAAATGTGGTAAGAAAAGTCATAAAATGGGTTAAACATCACTTAACAAATTTCTCTTAGCAACATAAATTTTGGGCTCAATTGTGCTGGTACCACTGAACAAACAAATATGCCAGTACTGTTGATATTGTACTGATAGTAAAATTGGATCAAAATTTAATCAACCGTTCTTCAACCCATTTAAATCACTGCACACAAAAAATCACATTCCCTAATCTGGTGCCCTCTAGGTGTATTTCTGCAACTACAGTTCCAGTCCCATTAACTTCAACAGAACAATACAACACTAATTTAATCTAAATTTACTCCAGAGAGTTAAATATATCTGCTGAAGTATAATTTAAATCTTATTTGTAAGCTGACCTCGAACTTGCCCAAGACATTTTGCTGTTCCAAGCAGCTGTTGTATGTTGGAAAGATGCACATCCGAATCCTTTGAAATTCTCATCAGACGTATGTGGCCTTGGCAACTGACATTGTTTGTTGCCTCTTCAGTCATTCTAACTCTGGGCTCACCTTTAAAAAGACAAATAAAAAGAGGCAATAAAGAAGGGATCCTTTGTGCAGTTTTGGCTTCATTTCTGTTATTTTGGTAAAAGCACAGTTTTATTTAATGTTAGAAGGATCATTGTGCTGGAATTTTAACACAATGTAATGATCATTTAATAACTTCTCTAAAGTAAAAAATCAGCAGCCTTTAAAACACCCTGATTATTTCACTGAAATGACAATAAATTTCCCAAGACTGAATTTAGGTTTACCCTTCTTTTTCTTCTGTTGTTTCCTAATATTTTTATACAGTACAACAAAATGAGACATTTTAATTAGTTTTTATGCTAACCACATTTGCCAATAAACAAATGTGACTATAATACCATGAAAATGGAAAATCTGCTTCCTATAAAGAATATAAACATGTTCTTCCATCCCCCCAAAATCAGCCTACAATAACAATACTAGATAAAATCCAAACATCATTTTTACCAGGAATTTTTCAATCTTGTTATGCTAAAGAGAAGACTCTCGAGTTGATGAGAGAAATTTGGAGGTTTGAGTTTGCTTATTAATTGTATATCCTATGAAAGTGCAATTACTATTCTTTAACACCTGGAAACGAGCAGCAGAATTTCAATGCTTATTGATCTCTCCTGGCTGGATCAAAGTGGAAAATCACTGATGAAAATTTTTTCTCCCACATGGGTCAATTACAAATAGGAAATAGCTTTTTTAAAATTCTCATTACACTTTTATTTTCTTACTGATTTCTCTGATGGTATCATCTACCACTTGCAGCTGAGAGAACATAAAATCTTTACTTTTGATTCATATTTGTTAACTATTATTTAAATACAAAGATTTTTAATTTGGTGTCTTATTCCAATCATTCTTTTTTTTAAAAAAAAAAAAAAAAGAATAGGAATAGCTTTTCATGCTAGAAATATTTTCCCCACTTAATTAGTATTTTTTGTTGCTGAGTGGAATAGAACATTGGATCATAGGAAAGGAAGAGACATGGGGTGGGCTTCAAAAATTTTAGCAAAGGGTTCTCTGCCCAGTTGCTGGGTGGGTGTGGCCATGGTGGGCATAGCCTAGTAGGCCTCCTGCACCATGATGGGGGGCATTTTCCCACTTCCCTGGCAGTGGTGGGATTCAAAAACTTTTACCACTGGTTCGGTGGGCATTGCTTGGTGGGCACACTTTGTGTGTATGCACATACTTTGCCTGCACATGCACACCAAACATGCACTTTGCGCAGGTGCAAAGGCATTTGCGCAGGCGCAAAGGTGTTCCAACTCACCTCCTGCAAGCCTGAACTCTCCCGGTCGCTTCAGCAGCTGCCGTGTGGCACTCTTCTGTGCCATGCAAAGCAGATGCACTTCAAAAGTAGAAGATAAAAGTGAGTATGGGAGCCCAGGTGGGCGGGCCCAACAGCAGAGCAGCGGAGAGAACGAGTTTGGTCTCGCTGCTCATCGCCGCTACCGGCTTGGCAGAACAGGGCCAAACCGGTAGCATACCACCACTGTTCACCGGGCTCCAGGGGTTTTCCTTGAGCCTCCAGGAAGCTGAAAATGGCCTCCCCAGGCTCTGGAGGCCCTTTGGAAGCTGGAAACAGGCCCATTTCCAGCCTTCCTGAACTTCCAGGAGACCTATTTTTCATCCTCCCCAAGCCTCCGCCCCAAGCCTCTGCATCTAAAACAGGCTGCGTAGGGATTCCTGGGTGGGGAGGGGTGGGGTGAGCAGGGCCAGCCAGGAGTGGGATTTGGGGATTCTCTGAACTGCACAGAATCTTAGCTAGGGGCTCTCCCGAACCCCTGCAAACCCCCAGCAGCCCACCCCTGGAAGAGACCTTGGAGGTATTCTAATCCAACCTCTGCTTAAGGCAGGAGACCTTATATCATCTCAGTTGTTCTGCCTAGGTTGTTCTATTTTTTAAAAAAAATTCTCCCATGATGGAGGACCCACAACTTCAGGAAACAAGCTATTTCATTGATTAATTGTTCTCACTGTTCAGAGAGTTCTCCTTACTTCTAGGTTGGATTGAGAAGCTTCCAGCTGTGGGTGTGCATGGGGGGCACGGTTTTGTATTCGCAGAAATCTCTATTTGTAAGCTGTATTTGACATCCAGATTCTATAGGACTTGATCTTCATTGCAACATGTTCATTCACTACTGAATGTTTGAAGTAGCATTTAATTTTTGCTTCATACACCCATAATAAGATATCTAGCCTACTTTATAAAGTCTGCTGTTACATGAAAACATATAAACTGTGTAACCGTTACACTCATATTTTGTCCCTTTAAAAAAAGCCGTACTTCTTATAAACCTATCTGTTGGCAGGTGATGAAATATCAAGGTGATCTATTTGGGACTACCCTTGAAAACCACTCAAAAGCTGCAGTTAGTCTAAAATGCAATTTACTTGCATTCCAAACTTGTGTTGTTTTTCAGCTGTTGAGTGAGATGTTTAGCGACAGCAGTGTAACTGTTACTCATATGATAAATATATCTGCTTTGGATACCCAAAGAATGCAATGGCACCTGTAGTTGCGGGGGGACCTTGCTACATCCATGCAACACCACTACTTCTTGAGCTGTACTGACTCCTATTAGGAGTAACGTTCAAAATGCTAGTTGTTACTTACACCACCCTTCCTGGTACAGGCCAGATTATCTGCCTTTCTCCAATTATTTGTATTTGTTCCTGAAACCCAACATCCATCTTTTATAGTTCATCTTTTCCCAACTTTTTCCATTATATTTAGCTCCTGTACAATAAAGAAAAGATTGGGGGAAGCTAGTGAAAACCATGTATATTTTTAAAATTTTAAACAAGTTCTAAATGTATGTTTCTGTATTTGGATAAAAGTTTCCCTCTCTGTACGGCATGTTTATTTAGCACCATAATAATGTACCATTTTAAAAAGTGAACTGAAAAGAATTAGCAAAATAGCTCTGGATTCTCTCCACACCCACTTCTTTCCTCAAACAATGCTAACTCAACTTTTTAACAGTATTATCTATTTTAAACTCCATTTATTTTTCTAAATAGGAACGGGCTCGGATTTGTCTGATCTATTTGGTTAATCAGCTGGCCAACATGGAACATTCTTTCCATCATATCATTTTGTTGGAGATCAAATACATCACTGATATCTTCTCCAACATCTTGGGTATCCAAAGCAGAGATATTTATCGTATGAGTAACAGTTTCACTGCTGTAGCTAAACATCTCATCCAACAGCTGAAAAACAACACAAGTTTGGAATGCAGGTAAATTCAAACCTCTCAACTTTTTATTCTAAGATCCTATGATGTAGCATTTTAATATTTGTGATAAGCTAAAAGACGCCATGTTTATATTTAATATATTGGTCCAACTATCAGAGAAACTAGCCCAAAATATTTGGTTGCCAACCATAGGCTGGTGAGAATTTGTGTTCGTGGTATAAATGTGAGAGTGATCCAGTTGCCACATCTGTCATCGCTTTGCTTGCCAGAGTTAATTCAGCTGATTTGACTGGGTAAGCAGGTGTCCCCTTCCTCTTTTATGGCTTCATGTGCCTCAGTCTCAAAGGTTGGTAGAACACAGGCATCCTAGGTTGATGACAATACCATTCTTCGGTGAAAGATAACTGTGAATGATAGCTGAACAATCCTGCAAGAACCTTTCAACAAGCTCCCCCAAATAGCCAATTGCAAGAAAGGGACAGCTATCTCATGGCAGAGACCTAAAGTTATTTTATTTTTTATTTTTTTTATTTTGTCAAGCAATTATAAGATAACAGGTATAAGTATAAACATAGTTATGAATACATGAAATGGATACATATAAGAAAAATAAAAAGAATCAATTTCTTACAGAGAGTTTTGAAAATTAGACCAATGTATGTCTGAATTTGTGTTCATCACTATAGTCATATATGCTACTGTATATTTATTTATTTATTTTTTATTTATTTATTTATTTGATTTGCCAATTGTTTACAAGATAATAAGTATAAATGTATACATAGTTGTGAATACATGAAATGGGTACATATAAGAAAAATAAAAGAATAAGAGAAACAATAGGACAGGGACGGTAGGCACGTTGGTGCGCTTATGCACGCCCCCTACAGACCTCTTAGGAAAGGGGTGAGGTCAATAGTAGACAGTCTAAGGTTAAAGTTTTGGGGGTTTGGGGAAGAAACTACAGAGTCGGGTAGAGTATTCCAGACATTGACCACTCTATTGCTGAAGTCGTATTTCCTGCAATCAAGTTTGGTGCGGTTTACTTTGAGTTTGTATCTATTGTGTGCTCTTGTGTTGTTATGGTTGAAGCTGAAGTATTCATTGACAGGTAGGACATTGCAATGTATGATTTTATATACCATGCTTAAGTCAGACCGAAGACGGCGTAATTCAAGGTTTTCAAGTTCTAGAATTTCAAGTCTGGTGGCATAAGGTATTCTACAACGAGTAGAGGAGTGGAGAACTCTTCTTGTGAAATATTTCTGGACTTTCTCAATTGTGCTAATATCAGATACGTAGTGTGGGTTCCAGACTGATGAACTGTATTCGAGTATTGGTCTAGCAAATGTTTTGTATGCTCTGGTTAGTAGTGTGATATTACCAGAGAAAAAGCTACGTAGGATTAGGTTAACAACTCTTAATGCCTTTTTGGCTATGTAGTTGCAGTGGGCTCTAGCACTTAGATCATTAGAGGTGAGTATTCCAAGGTCCTTTACAGAGCTTGAGTCATCAACAAGATCTTGACTATTCAGCTTGTATTTTATTTTCTGATTTTTTTGCCAATATGTAAGACAGAGCATTTATTTGTTGAGATTTGAAGTTGCCATTTGTTTGACCACTCTGATACATAGTCAAGATCTTTTTGTAGGGTAGCAGTATTGTCTGTGGTATTGAACAGCTTTACATCATCAGCGAAGAGAACGCAATTGCTCTTAATATGATCACAGAGGTCGTTTATGTAGAGTATGAAGAGAGTTGGTCCTAGAACACTGCCTTGGGGAACACCACTATTGACAGGTACTGGATTTGATAGTACGCTCCCGATTTTGACCATTTGTTGTCTGTTTGACAGGAATGCTTCTATCCAGTTATTCACTTGTCCAGAGATACCATAGGATTTTATTTTTAGGAGTAGTTTGTCGTGTACCACTGAATCAAAGGCTTTACATAAGTCTATGTAGATTGCATCTATTGCTTTGCCCTGGTCGAGTTGTGTCGTCCATATGTTTTTGCAGTGTAAGAGTTGCAGATTACAGGATAGTTTTTTTCTGAAACCAAATTGTTTATTGGAGAGTAGGTTATTTGTCTCTAAGTGAAGGATGATGGATTGGTTAATAATTGATTCCATGACTTTACAGGTGACGCAGCATAAGGAGATTGGCCTGTAATTTTCAACTAGGCTTGGGTCTCCCTTTTGAAGATGGGGATGACTGTGGCTTCTGACCATAGGTTAGGCAAGGAGCTGGTTCTGAAAGATTTTTCAAAGATTATGCTTAGAGGTTTGGCTATGGCAGTGGATAGCTTTCTTAAGAAGTAGGCACATATTCCATCCGGTCCAATAGATAGAGATGGTTTTAGGTTGCGTAGTGCTTTTTCAACATTGTCTTCTGTGAAATCGATATGTATTAGATCATTGTTGTTATCTGTGGTACGGCTAGGAAATACTGGGCATGATCCATTGCTGTTTACAAATACTGAGCCGAAGAATGTGTTAAAGATGTTGGCTTTAATGGTGTCGTCGTTGCAGTCTTTACCATCAGGTCCTATCAAGGGAGGGATGGACCTTGAGTCTTTTAGTTTGTTGTTTACAAAATTGTAAAAAGCACGGGTGGAATTGGTGCTTAGAAGGTTTTCCTCTTGTTTAATGTGATAATTGGTGCATTCGGTCTTTATCTGGTGGCATAAATTTTTGTATCGGTTTTTGAAATTGGCAACGTGACCAGATTTGTTTTTCCGCCAGAGTGATCTCTTTTTGGATTGAAGTTTCCTTATTGATATGGGTAATCTGCTTTTTTGTTTTGTTTTGGGAGTTGTTGTTGGTACATATAGTTTGATGACTCTTTTGACTTCAAGTAAAAATATGTTGTAATGGTCTTCAACAGTATTGCATCCAGTGAATAGAGATTGCCAATCAAGGGATGAGAGATCGTTGTGTATAAGATCATAGTTGCCTTTTTTGAAGTTACAATTGGGAATTACATCATTGTGGTGATTTTTGTGTGGACGTATGTTGAGACAAAAGTCAATCATATTGTGGTCGCTACTGGAAAAGGGTTCTTTAGTTTGTATTCCGTAAATTAAATTCAAACTATTGCAGAAGATGAGATCGAGGCAGTTGTTTAGTCTAGTGTTGTTGGTTACTAGTTGTTCCAGTCTGCATTATTAAGTGGACATTCACTCACTTCCATTTGTATATGAAAATACAGTTGTTTATCCACAATAATGTGTACTGGAGAGCTAGGACTATGCAAAGCATTTGAAAGGGTGCTTCGTTCTCTTTGAAGTGATCTGCAGCTGCATTTGTTTGCTTCAGAAACGGCATGTGATTGCCTCTGCATGTGTGTTTGCCCTCAACCACTTTTTCTGGCGGTAACAATAGAATTTTTGTTTATGCATGACTATGCAACAAACAGGAATGGCTTTTCAAGCAGTTCCATGAACTTAAAAAGGTCCCTTAATGGTTCCCAAAGAGGTGCTTGGATCATACTTCTGTGCATTATTGAACAGTCAGAGTTGAAACACCATTTGTCTAACTACTACATTTTTCCATATCAGACAATATTTACTCATGTTTGAGCATATATAGATTTCAAGTTCCAGAGACTAAATTTTAAAATAGTTTTTCCCAGATTTTTTAATGTAGGTGAAAATTCTGTAATGCAAGTAGTTTTCGTTTGGAATCTTGAAATAAAATCTTTAACAGAACAAGTGCATAATTTGCTGCAGAATTTCATAGCTACATCTTCATTAACAATCAAAATAAAAGTTCTGTTTTGATATGTTATATTGGCTGGCTTTAATTGTGAAATATAGAGAAATTGCTCCTTATATGAATTTGCCCACATTAAGAATAAAACAGAAGCGGGCATAAACTTGCAAAAATAAGGATTATATATGTACATATACACCTAATATAATACAAGTCATTTAAATTAAAAGTGGAGCTTATTTCTAAAATTTACTTCATAGCAAATTTCAGTAGTTTTTTTTATGCTAATATAGCAAATAATGAAATCTCTTGAGATCAAAACTTCAACAGCGGTTATTTTGAAATTAGCTGGAAGGGCAGTTTTTACCTTCCCAGCTTATCTAAATATTTTCTAGTGTAATATTAGAGTGGTACTTTGGTACTCATAATTAATTGGTTCCAGGATGAACAATGAGTATACAACTAAATTTTCTCATAAGGAATAATGTAATGAGTCATAATGCAGCCAACACTAACAAGTTCTAGCTTGTGTGTTGAGTACTAAACCAATGATGAGTAAGGTACAAAATTTTCATATCAAAATGCGTTGAGTATCAAATTGGATGAGTTTCAAAGCAGTTGAGTACCAAGGTATTGCTGTATGAATGAATGACCAAAAGCAAGGTTTCACCCATAAATATACTCCACCATCAATAATTTTTTATCTTTTTTTTAAACAAGTTTTATTAATTTTTTCAAAAACAAACAAGTCATCATTAGCCATTACATACTTAAACCTTTTTCCATTATAAATTTAACAAGTCAGATAAAACCTTAATTCTATTTTAAACCATTTCCATAAAGCATACAAAAACCTCTTATCCAGTTTCTCTTTACCTCTCTTTACTCTTATTCAGTTTCATTATTATTGTTTCATCTATTTCTTTCTGACTTGACCACCATCATTCCCATTCTATACTTCTGCAAGGTTCCACTAATTCTCCCAAAAACATAAACACACAACACATATAACATAAAAGAAAAACAAAAAAAAATCTTTTAGGAAAGTAACTTGGCCCCAGATATCTCTCTCTTCATGAACTTCAATTATATTCATGCTCATCTTACATATCATTACTTATTTTATCTACCTTGAAAACCTTCCGGTTTGTCGGCTTCGCGAGCGGCAGGGATTTGCCACTGCGCGATCCCTGCCGCGCTAGCCGTTTTTGGTGCTCCGATCCGGATGGGTTCGGAGCTAGGCTACCCTGCAGGGGTAGCTGAAGATAGGGGGGATCCGGGAAGGGGTTTGGGGGTGTTGCAGACCCCCTCCCCGGCCGGCAGAACCCCCTTTTCCCAAGACGGTGCAGCGGCGGTCTGCAATGGCCGCCATAAAGAAGCCGGCAGCCGGGTAAGAATGCGCAGGAGGAAGTGGAAAAAGCTTTTGAAAAGAGAAAGTTTTTCTTGGTCCCCGGGACTCTAAGATATATTTAATAATTTTTTATCTTGACATAAACATTCAATGTCCCTGATATGAATCATTGCTACTAAAAGGAAGCAAGATAAGGAAAGAAAGCCATGTGATGCTATAGCATAAGGAAATCAATTTTATTATCATACTTAAAAATAAGTTTTAAAATTAAATTAAGGACCTGTTTACATAATAGGAATTCTCTTTTCAATCACGATACGTAGAAAAACAATGTTTTTTGTGTTATGTAGACTTGTTTAATAATTATTGATTCTTTGGAATGAACTATTAGCAATAGTTGGCCGTGTATATGATCAAAACATATTGAAATCATTTACCATTATATTTACAGTATTTCAGTTTTTAAGCATTGTTTGAAGATGCATGATGTGTTTAACAGTATCAATGGAACAGCACTGGCTTATTATTAATACTATTAATATCATTATCTATCAGAAAAGCAGATATTTTTCAGATTTATTTTACTAAATCCATCAGACTTTAGCTAAGGGAGAATATTTGGGTTGTAAGTCTCAGAAGAAATCTATTCAAATTGATATGAGTATAGCAACAAGCCCTAGGCTCCCTGTTTAATATTTAATACCTTAAAATCCCAGAAAATATCTTATTTTACTTTACACTGAGGTATATTATCATTAATGCAGGATACTAAGCTGTTACTAAGCATAGAGCTGTTCTGTTAGCTCTATGCAGCTTAGCCTGATAAATACTTCGGTGAACTTACTCCCCAAAGCAATGTTAAATCATATTTAGAAATTCAACCCTTTAAATTATTACAGTTTATTGAACTTTTAAAAATGTATTGTATATTTCAAACTCATGCATATGATTTCAAGAGCACTTCTAATACCTGTTTAACCACTTTCCTTACATCTGGTGGGGTGTTCATACAAGAAGATAATAGTATAAAGTGATCTTGTCAAAATTAGAATTTTGATTACCTTGAATTTATTAGGACTTGAACTCTGGGCAACATTAAAAAAATAATAATATAGGGAAGACATATACCAGTGCTTTTCAAGCTTGGCAACTTTAAGATGTGTAAATGTCAACATCCATAATTTCTCAGTTGAAATCCATACATCTTAATGTTGCCATGTTTGATATAGACTTTATGTCCAGCCTTAGTCATATATGCTCAACATACAGCACTTTCTACTAATGACAAGGATAGCATTTAACAGAAAAGCCATGCATTAATCCATGCAAAATAGGGTGTACAATCTACAAGAGGCTGTCTTGTAAATCATCATTCACCAACTTGGAGGTATGTGTAGAGTGCTAATAATCAATCAGGATGTCATGAATGGATCTTGGGGTTGAATGGATTTGGAAGAAGAGAAAATAATTGAAAACAGAAAAATAAAGGTATAACAACTGCAGGAATAGAAAATGCAACTATGAGAAATTTTAGAAAGTAGATTAATCTCCAAATAAATTGGATGAAAAATGAATGTGGAGAAAGAGGAGAGGAAAGCTGCTTGAAACAGAATGAAAAGAATTATGTTGCAGAGTGCTACAGAAATGTGAGAAGCTGTCTTAATGAAAGTATGAGAAAATGATATTTGTGGTACAGTGAAGTGAAAGAGGCTACATATGAGGAAAACATGCATATAACTGTTGTTGAAAAGATGAAATTGAAAGATTTTGTATGGAGTATAAAGACAGAACACAACCGTTTGAAAAAAAAAAGTCAAAAAGAGAACAGTTCAAATTAAAACAGACTGAAAAAATGCCCACTTTTAATAGAAATAAGTAGTTTAGGAAGTGGGTGAGGAGGGCTGAATAAGGATCCTTCAACAGAATAGTTTTTCAGATGTTGATGAACTTTGAATCCCAGAAGCCCAACTAAACTGATCAATGGAGAGGAATTGTAGAACAATAATTTCTGGCAGGGCATGTGGTTCAGGATTTCTCGAACAAATTTAGCTTCATGGAAACGAGCCCCCTTACCACAGGATCTCCTCCAGCTATAGCAATGAGGTTTCTGAAGAAGTGGAAAATGGAAACTACCATCTGGCTGTATTGGTATTGCACCATTAGGTGTAGAAACTGGTGCCATATTATTGCAGTACCTATTATGAATCAGAATTAATCCACAACTTCTCAACCATCCTCCGTGACAATTATTCTAAGTCTGGAAATGACAGAGTTCACCATACTAGACGTAGACATGGAGAGCTTCTTAGCCCCAAAGAAGTATCTTCCAGGCGGGTTTCCTGTTACACTTGAAGTAGACTGATTTTGATCAGATTCAGAATTTTGAGTTGAGAAATATGCTTTGAATATATGCATTTCAAGAATAATTTTAGTCCTTTAGGAATATTTTTGTACCACAGGAAGTGAAGTTTTGTACAGTAATGTAGATCCGAATTCTTTGACATTAAGAATTTTATATATCTGATGTAATTAAAACCATGTTATAATTAAAACCATTCAGCACTAAAACGCCCTGTCCTCTATTTCAATGAGGCAGGTTATTCAGCTTGCAGAGCTTCAGGAAAATGAACATGGATATATAATGATTTCATCTTAGAAATTAAGCATGGTCAATTTAACAACAAACAGAAAATGCTGATCTACTGAAACGTCCATATCTTGATGCTTGAGAATAACAAGGCATGCAGTGTTGATTGCTATCATTCCATGTTTGCATTACTTAATAGTTAAATGATTTTTTTTAAAGGAGAAGCTTGATCTGACATATCTAATTTGGCTCTTACAGTCCTTACACCTTTTATTTTTACTTCCTTTGTCCTTTGCATGCTAATTAGCATAGAAATTAAGAAATATTTGAACTGTTGGAAATGCACAATGATGAAATAATCCCATGCAAAATATTTTGCAGGACTAGAGCATTGTGCCACTACCTTCTTAGCAAGATTCCTATTTGAATTCATCTATGCATGTTGGCTCAATAGTCATAGCTTGTCCAGAAGTATTAAAATCACTGCACATGGATTTTTTTTTAGAAAACCATGTTTTGCTTTAAAGTAAATGGCTAGGGAGGTATAACATTAAAGAACAAATACCCAAAAAAATACAATATAATAAACCCCAATTATATTAAGCCTAGGAGTAAGTGAATTTATGTAAATCCTGTGTGAATGTCCCTCCTGTATATGCAGAATGGAAGTATTAAATACAGGCTCACCTTTCCGAATTTATGTTTGTGAAGTCCTCTGAGCATACCCAGGGATGATTATGAAATCTATTCCAGATTCCACAATGCCCCAGTATTGGCAGAGCAGACTGCATTCATTATACTCTTTGCCAGAAATCCTTGGAATAGAGTCTATTCAGTCTTAATTTTTACCAGTAATTAATTTAATAGTTTTTCATTTACGAGAGCAGTCAGTAGATGAGACACATCTCCCAGCTGTGCAAGTATGAAAAGTTAAGTAAAGCATTTCAGACTTGATGGATCAGTCATGATTTCAGGAAAAAGCTTGCCAAGAAAACCATGTTGCTGAGAAGATCACCATGGATATAGACCAGTCATAGATATTATTATACCCCCTGAAGAATATCCCCAGGGATGAGGGTTTTTTGGCAAGAAAATAAAGAATCATATATGCTGTGAATCCCATGCGTATAACGTTAGCCAAATAGCAGAGTGCAAGCCAAGTCCATATTTTATTGATTGTTAAGCCATAGAGAACAGTGTAATATATAGTCAAATGTAAAACAAAATGTTCTCTTTAAACCAGCCAGTTGTGACAAACATTTCCTTCTCTGATCTAAGGTGATTTAGGAACTTTATTCAGCACACTTGTATTTGATTTCATTCAGGCTTTTGTTTATTACAATAACTACATCTAGAACTAAGATCTGGTAATGGACAACATTTGTGCCAAGGTTTCTTTTAAAGAGATTTTAAAGGCAGAAATGCAAATTAAGTCAAAACAAATGCATATCAGTGGACACAAAGTGTGAGGTGTTTGTTCAGTCTATGTGCAGATAATTTCAACCCAACCATCTGCTGGTTTTCTCTTCAGGGTCTCACTCCTTTATATTTCTTTTTTTTTAAAATGTATAAAAATTATATGGCTGTTCAACCCTTACCAAGACAAAGATAAAAGCCCAATATAAAATATAAAACAAAATATAAAAACAATTTTAAAAACCCATCTCCTAGTGACAACAATCAAATAAGCCTCCTGATGGGCTCCATTCCACTCTGGGGTTCCCAGACCCACTGGCAAAACTTCAGAACCCCATTAAAGAGTTTGGGGGGGGGCAATCTTATCTATATGGGGATGATGTTCCGCAGGGAGGGAGTTACCATGGAGTAGGTTCTTCTTCTTGATCCAGTTAAATGGATCTCCTTAGGACAGAGGACCCACCCTGCCTCCCCACTCTAGTAGGTCAAGAAGATGTGACTGGGAAAAGAAAGTCCTTCAAATAACCTGGTTCCAAGCTGTGCTGTATTAGCATACTCCAAACCTTCGAACCCGATTGGTCCCGACGGACAGAGACCTGATTGGTTGACGCCCTGGCCGTGATTGGAGCGCTTAGAATCTACCGCGATTGGCTGTGCCGATCGCAGGAGATTCAAAGCGCTGCCATTGGCCGTCGAGCCGCGAGCCAGCCCTATATGAAGGGCTGCCGCGGCTTGGATTCTTCAGACTGTTCTTATTGCAAATAAAGAGCTGAACTCACAGAATGGTCTCGCATCTCATTCGACCCGATCCACCACAGATCTAACACTGGTGACGAGGATGGGATTCGAACCCACGCGTGCAAGCACAATGGATTAGCACCCATTGCCTTCTCATCAAGGACACTTTCAAAACCGGAGCGGAACTACAGCCAGCTCGACAAGGAGGCCCTAGCAGTCGTCGCCGGCGTCAAGAAATTCCACGAATACCTTTATGGTAGGACTTTTACAATCATTACGACCACAAGCCGCTGCTAGGGATCCTGGCAGGAAATAAGGCCACACCAACATTCTATCACCAAGGATGACAAGGTGGTCTGAGTTCCTGTCAGCATACAACTACCAGCTGATTCACCGACCCGGGAAGGACATCACCCATGCAGACGCCCTGAGCCGGTCACCCTTGCCTGACCTAGAAGACGACCCGGCTCCCACGTCGGAGGTATTCCAAATAGAAACAATGCCCAACCCACTAGTGACCGCGCCAGACATTGCCAGAGAAACAAATAAAGACAAGCGGCTGGCGCGAGTCCTAAGCTGGGTTGGAAAAGGATGGCCGGAAGGGGACAAGGACAAACTATTCAGACCCTTCAGAAACAGACAAACCGAACTTTTTACCGAGAAGGGCTGTATACTTTGGGGGGACAGAGTGGTAATCCCAGAGACATTACAAGAAAGGGTATTGGGAATGCTGCATGAGGGGCACCCAGGGATGGTCAAGATGAAAAGCCTAGCCAGAAGCTATGCATGGTGGCCAGGCATGGACAAACAGATTGAAACCTGGGTAGCCAAATGCAAACAATGCCAAGAGTCCAGACCCAGTCCTCCCGCCGCCCCAATACATGAATGGGAAACACCAAGAGGACCGTGGTCTCGGATTCACATAGACTTTACGGGGCCGACCAAAGGGCATATGTATCTCATCACAGTGGATGCTTACTCCAACTGGTTGGAGGTAAGCACCATGAAATCAACCACGACAGAGGCGGTAATAAGAAAACTGGGCAAACTCTTTGCCACACACGGCCTGCCGGATGTAATAGTGTCGGACAACGGGCCCCAGTTCACCGCACTAGCGTTTGAACAATTTCTGGCAGGCCTGGGCATACGCCATGCATTAACTGCGCCGGCAAACCCGGCGGCGAACGGACGAGCGGAACGCATGGTACAATACACAAAAAGGCCATACAGAAAATAGAAACAACCAACATACAGGACAAGATTAATAAATTACTCTTCATCCAACACATTACACCGAGTGCCACCACAAACAGAAGCCCGGCAGAACTAATGATGGGCAGGAAACTACGATCAACGCTAGATAGAATGCACCCCACATACACCCCTGACAAACCCCCGGGCTCCTCCAGCAAGCACAGACAATTTAACATTGGGGATGCCGTATACGCAAAAAACCTGTCGGGGAACCACTATGGATACCAGCAACGATCACCCAAATAACCGTGCCCCGTATCATACCGGCTAGAAACAAGCGACGGGAAACACTGGAAACGGCACATAAACCAACTAAGGTCCAGAATAGCTAACAACCATACACCCGACCAAGAAACTAGAAGGGGGGAAACGGAAAGTGTTAAAGAAAAAGGGAACCCCTAGTGCAAGCCGAACAACCCCCACCCGGAACAAAAACCCACAAATAAACCAGTCCTACTCACCAGCAAACACGGGTCCCACTGAACAAGCAACCCCAGGAACGTCACCAGGAAGGAGCAGCCGGGCCAGCACAACCAGCCCGGAAAGATCCCGCAGAGAACAGCCAAGACGGCAGCTCAACCAGCCCGGGTAGACCGGGAGGAGCTACCAAGAAAGGCCCAGCCCGACCTTCCAGGCGGTTCCATCCCGGGAACCAGAGCAACAGAGAAGGCCTCTGAACCGGTCGACAACCAAACAAGAACTGATCTGCGCAGGTCAACTAGGCAGGTACGGAGACCCGCCTACCTGCGCGACTACGTCCACGACGCACCGACAGATGAAACCAAGAGGGGAGGGTGTGCTGTATTAGCATACTCCAAACCCTCGAACCCGATTGTCCCGACGGACAGCGACCTGATTGGTTGACGCCCGGCCGTGATTGAGCGCTTAGAATCTACCGCGATTGGCTGTGCCATTGCGGGAGATTCAAAGCGCTGCCATTAACCGCCGTCGAGCCGCGAGCCAGCCCTATATGAAGGGCTGCCGCGCTTGTATTCTTCAGACTGTTCTTATTGCAAATAAAGAGCTGAACTCACAGAATGGTCTCGCGTCTCATTCGACCCGATCCACCACAGATCTAACACAAGCCATGTTAGATCTTTGAAGATGACAACCCCCATCTTGAATTGGATCCAGAAGCAAATGAGCAGCCAGTGCAGTTCCCATAGGAAACATGAGACATGTGCACATCTAGGCCTACACAAAACCATGTGGACCACTGTATTTTGAACCAATTGAAGTTTCTGGATATGTTTCAAGGGCAGTCAGTAGCCACATGTAGAACATATTGCAGTAGTCAAGACAGGAGAAGACTAGGACTTGAGTGAACACCACATGTAACCCACAGTTGCACAAAGGTCTTCCTGGCTATAACTGCCATCATAAATCTATATATTTCCATACATCCATACATCCACACATTTGTGTGTCTGTTTTCAAACACACCTACCAAGGTTCAAAAGCATTTCTGTCAGTCAGCCATTTAGTTTTGTTTTTCTATATATGACAAATGGGATGATTTAATGCCTATATCTCAACTTCCTTTCCTTTCTAGTGAGCTGAGTTGAGGAATGCTGGGCTTTTCAAAACAGGTTGACACTGAAGAGTTTTGAGATTTCAAACAAGGTGCACAATTAATTTGTGGAATTTGCTGCAACAGGATGGAGTATTAACAGAAGCTATTTGCAGAGATTCCAGGCACATTTTAGACATTCCAGAGGCAGGAACAAATTAATATTTATGGAGAGTGTAGAAGCCACAGCCTATTGGAACCATTGCACTCATAATGTTATTTAGTATTAACTGTTCAGAGTGCCATTTCTGATTGTTTTAAACTAAAGAGATGCAGCCATGAAATACCTAGATAAGATTTGGAGCTAAACAAGCTGTTGTTTCAAGCTACTATTACATTATATTATTTATTTTTTAAATATTAATTAATGTGTACTCCTTTTGCTGAAAATCATAGTATGCAAAAGATAGCTACTTGCAAAGTAAATAATAAAGTTTAGGAAATAACTTGGACATTATTATAGTCAACAATTGCAGAATGCAAAAATTATCATTTTTTTCACTTTTCTAATAATTAATCATTCTTTGAAAGAACTTGACCAAAGATGTACTTGGAATGAAGTGCATGTCTGTGAGATTTAGACATGCTGATATGTCTGTGAGGTTTAGAGATTTTTATTTTTAAAAAATTCTATTTCCTACAAAAACATAACTCTTAATCCCGCAGATTTCCCCCAATCTTTAATAGTAGAAGATATTGCTTGAAACAGAATCTCCTTCACAGTGGAACTCTATTAAAATCTATTATGATTGAGGATGAAAAGGATAAAATACTTCAAGTTAAAATTATAACTTTGGAGAGAAAATAAACATTGCCAAGTATGTAGGTATAATTGCTTGGTTTCTAAAGAAGACTTGAGGTTTAATAGATATAATAAATTCCTGGTTTAATAATAACTATTCACACTTTTGCATGCAGATCGGGTTTTGTATGTTTGTGTGTCTATATGTGTGTGTATAAAGTAACATTTCAATGAACAGCCAAGTTGCATAGTACCAGTGGGCATCAGGCATTTAATTGTATCCAGACTTCTTGTCAGTAACTCAGATCTGGATAAGATCGCTTTGAGTTATTTGTTTAACCTATTTTACGTTCCAAAGTATTGAGAGAGAGTGAGAGTGGGAGAGAGAGAGAGAGAAAAATAGAGAGGAAACAAAACCCTATGTGGATTTGAAGAAACAAAAAAAATCAGAAAAAGTTGATTTGAGAATGTTCAGAAACAAAAAAAAAAAAAATACTTCTTTTAAATATCATAACAAGAATTATTTTTCCAATGTGGATGTGTTCAAAATGAGGTTTTAAAGGAACAAGAACCCCAGGAGAAAATTTTTCCTTCTCCTTTTGTTAAAAAAAAAAAGCACATGTATACTGATAAAGTCTAAAAATTGGGTATGTAATCACACATGTCAAAGAAAATCCAATAAGTGCAAACTTATAAGCATGACTGTATCCAGTGATGATAAGAACTGACCAGCCACAATACTGTCTTTATGAGTCCAGGAAATTTTATTAAGATAAGTATATGAATGCATAACATAAAAAAAAACAGAAAGAAAGGAAGAAAAATATTATTGATTAAGAACCAGCTAATTGTAAAGCTCTTCTCCTGGAGCCTGTCAGACAACTGTCCTTTTGGCACTTTCAGCACACCCCTCCTGCTGGACAGATAGAAACAATTGGACAGAAACAAGTCCCATAAATAAATCGGTCCCAAGCCATGAAGGATTTTAAAGGTAGTTCTTGGCTTTGAATTTGCCTTGAATTGTGCCTTGAATTGCACCTGGAAGCACACAAGAAGACAGTGCAGCTCATGGTTCAATGATGTCACATAAGCAGAATAACCAGTGCAATTAACTGCCCATGCCACCTCATTCTGCACCAGCTGAAGTTTCCGAGTGATTTTCAAGGGGTGATCCCTCAGTGGAATGCATTGTAGTAGTCTAATCTGAAAGTCATAAGGACATGAATGATCATAATAGGAGCCCCTGATCCTAGAATGGTCTAGGTTATAAATCAGTATATAAGGAATATTCATGGTGTGTTTTCTGGGACATGAATGTTTATGTATTTTGGTATGCAGATAATACTGTGTTATGATCTGAGAACATGAATGATTTGAGGCAAATGTCATATAGATTGTATAATGTAACAGCAGCATGAAACTGAAAATTAATGTATCAAAGACCAGGTACCATAAGCCCTCAACGTATGACTATAAGCGGGACTGGAATTTTGGTCATATGTGACTACATTTCTAAGTTGAGGCACCCATGTGAGCAGACCCAATTTTCCCCACTCTTTTTATTGCAGTTGTTAAGCAAATGACACAAATGTAAGTCCAAACCATTTGGTTGTTAAGTTAATCACATGGTCATTAAGCAAATTCATTCTCCCAAGTAGGTGTAAAAGGCAAAAAACCTCGCAAATCACAATTATGTGAACATGCAACACTGCAATCAAACATAAAATATGTGTTGGTTGCCAAGCACCTGAAATCTGGTCATGTAACCATTGAAGGGCATGCACAATATTTTATGGTGTCCAAAAGTGCTTTACAGACTGTAAAGCGCCATTTCTGACACCGTTGTAATTTTGAAAGGTTGTTAAATGTCCGATTGTAAATTGAGGACTACTGCAGCTACTGTATACTTGATAGTGAAAATGGAGCGAATAATTGCAATTCCCACTTGGCTGTTTACTATATTTATGATGAAATGTGTAGGAAATTCGTGTAGTAACAGTAGAGATGCAGTATATTGGTTGGAAACATAAATATATGCGTACTTGGCAATCATATCAAGTATTTAGCTGAGAAATAGAATGAGGGCAAATGTTATATTGCTGTGATAGCGAACCTATGGCATGCATGCCGGAAGCCTTCACCTGGAACAGATACACTGTGCATGCATGCGCGCCTCCCTCCAGCCAGCTGATTGTCAGATATCTGCCACGCATGCACAGGGGGCGGGGTGCATGTGGGAGACACATGCGCATGCGCAAGGGGCAGGTCGTGGCGGGTCACGCACGCATGTGCAGAGTCACACGGGGCACAGGGGGAGTATAAAACTCAAACAAATGAATGAATTTATGTACTTTGGATAGACGATTACTTAAGATGGAAAAACTGAATCAATTTAGGGTGTGTTAATTCTGATAGTGGGTAGTATGCAATGGTTTGACAGGAATGAATATTTGATAAAAGAATTTAAAGTTATTGTATATAAGAACATGTTCTGCCTACTTTGTTATACATTTGGAGAAACAAAATAAGTGAAGCACATCCCAGCTCAGTTCCCATGTAATCTGTAGTTTGAACTAAACTACCACTGATTACTCTGACATCTCTAGCTTTTACAGGAGATCCCTCCCTCCTCTTTTTCATATCCCTCCAGCTGTTTTCACCTCTGTTTCACTTTTTCTGTTATATTGCAAAGCCCCTGGCAGGTTAAAAAAAAGGGGGGGGGGGTCCTTTCTTTGTATAAAAAGCAGAGCAGCTTCACCAATGCAATGGAAATAACATCATCAACAGGGCAACTGCAGACATGTAAAATATGCCTTTGCCCCTTATGCATATAAAACATGTGGAAATATAATTCTTTATATATCAAGCATAATATGCACTTAAGCTGTAGAGAGAGGGCAAAGTGGGGTCCAATTTTAATTGGTCTACTTTGTATTAAAAATACAACCCCATATCTGGGCATAGGACAAGTAAGTCTTTAGAGTAAGCGGCTGCTCTTTCCCCTGAAATAACCGTTTTGGCCACAGACCTGAATTGAGTCCCTAGGCTATTTTGCCTCCATTCCCAAATCTTTAGTCCATTCCTTTGTTTACGCTACAGGTCCCAAAGTTTAGTAGTGCATGCTGGTCATATGAAGGACATCCATGCAGACAGCAAAGAAGAAGGGGAGAATGGAGATGTTACAGCCAGCATCTCTTTCACTGATCTGTATTTAAGCCAAGAAACTGACAAATTGCCTTCCAGTACAATCTCCGAAGAGTCCCAGCTGGAACAAACTTCACTTTCACACCCAGGTATCAAATGTTCAGAACCAGAGAATCTGCCAGAACCTGTTAAAGAAAACTGCCACGAAGAGAGCCCAAAGATCATAAAGAATCCCATGGAGCATCAAGATAAGCTTTACTTTTACTTAAAAGAAAATCTCTCTAAAGTGAAAGCATATGTCATGGAGATGGGGAAGAAAATTCCATTCCCAGACGAATGTCTTATAGAAGGTAAGCGATCTCAAATTTTGAAAAAGAAAAGAAAAACAAACCTGGTGCATTTTTTTAAAGTATCTTAAGAGATTCATCCAAGCCACTAACCAGCCCCCTCTAAGCATCAACATTTCAAACTTGTTGAAACATGTTTTTAAATGTTGATCCCAGGATAATAAGTAATTTCCACACTTCAGTGTCCTTAGCCTTATGGGCCAATTGACATGTTACATTTGCCTAATTTCTGAGCTCTCCCATCAATTTCTTAGAATGTTCCAAATGGAATATTCTGAATATCTTGGGGACATCTGTGCATTAAACTAGGGCTTGGCAATTTTTTAAAAAAAATGCATCATCCCACTTTTGCCTCTTTGTTCAGCAAAGCTCTGTGCCAGCTTTCTACTTTATTCAAAAATGTGCAAGACTGGTTTGATGAGACTCCATATGAAACACAAAAGAAACATGAGTGGTCTTTAGATTAAACTTCTAAGATTGGTGCTCTCCAAGTGAACTGATCTACAACTTTCATGGTCTCTAGCATTGTGGTATACCAACTGGAGATTATTTTACTTATTTACTTTTTTATTTATTTTCCTGCTTTTCCATTGCACTCCCTACTTTCATTTTCCCCAGTATTAAAATCCTGGGAGATTTTAATATTAAAACCCTGGGAGATTTGAGAGAGAGTCACTGCCCCAAATCACTGGCTTCCATGGCAAAGGATAGGATAGAAATGGGATCTAGTCCATATCTGAACAACTACAACTGTTGTGGTCTAATATACCTAGTATACAACAGGTTAGAGAGTGTTTATTTTATTTATTTTTATTTATCAAATTTAGACACTGCTCATCTCATTATCAAAGTGATTCTGGGAGGTTTGCAGAAGAAAACATAAAACCGTATAACAAATACATAATTAAAAACTGAATTTAAAACAGAATAAGAAACTAGAACAGAAATAAATGATGGAAGAAGCACCCTCAGGACACCAATTACCACCAGGCTTACATGCCACTCCCAACTCTCTGAGATGGCAGAGCTGTATCTCACAGCATCCAGAATGCCAGGTGGGTAGGAGCCAACCTCACCTCTGGAAGTAAGATTTTCCATGTGGCAGAGAACAGGGTCCCTAACATACCTTCTCTGCCTGACTGGGTAGGGTAGTTTGATAAAACTGAGACAAGATAGGTCCCATGCCATGAAGGGCAACCTGGTCCCATGCCATGAAGGGCTTTAAAGGTTATAACCAACACGTTGAATTGGACCTGGATAAAAACTGTTGCCCAATGCAGCTCACAAAGTAA
This sequence comes from Notechis scutatus, assembly GCF_049901735.1. Taxonomy (NCBI): domain Eukaryota; kingdom Metazoa; phylum Chordata; class Lepidosauria; order Squamata; family Elapidae; genus Notechis; species Notechis scutatus. The sequence continues at coordinate 145,343,123 of NC_142012.1, read as the reverse complement.
AGGTATGACAGTCCCTGGGACACCAAAATTGCTTACACAGCTTCATTCTGAACCAGCTACAGCTTCCAGATACTCTTCAAAAAAACATCACATAGAGTGCATTGCAGTAATTCATATGGGAGATGAATAGGACATGAATGACTGAGAGAAGGGCCTCCTGATTCAGGAAAGGGCATAACATGGGCATACTTGGCACATAACATAACAAAGGCATTCTAGCCATGACTGCCACCTTCCCCTCAAACATCAGTCGTGACCCCCGAATTATGCACTGGATCCATCTGGGATGGTACAACCCCATCTAAGACTAAAAATGGTAAATCCCTAGACATAGAGGAAACGCCTACCTACAATAACCATTTTACCAGTTGAAGCCTTTTGTTACCCATCAAGAGCCCCATAGTCTCCAAGCAGTGTGAAAAAAATGCACAGCATCACTATGTACACACAGGATGTAGATGTACAACTGTACATAATTGCATACTGATGATACTTTATCCTATGGTGAGGGAAGATCCAGCTGCTTCATGTAGATGTTTAAAAAAAAGTGGAGAAAACACTGAGCCAGTACTCTACAAATAAGGGACTGAAGACTGGATCTCTCGCTCTCTATCAACATTGATTGGGACTAGCCCAAGAGGAAGAAGGTGAAGCAGTACAAAACTGTTCCTCCCTTCCCCAACTTTTGGAGCTGACCCAAAAGGATACCATGATAAATAATATCAAAAGTCACTGAGAGGTCAAGGAGAGCAAAGATGAGTTCACCACCCCATGCTTCTGCTCCTGCCAGGGATCATACAAAATACTGTTTCTGTTCCATCTGGGATTGAAACCTGACTGAAAGGAGTCCATCTGTTTGATCCAGGATTCATCTGTTTCATCTCTGGAGCTCTAGTACCATCTCTTTCTCAACATTTTTCCTAAAAAGGGGATGTAGGAGATTGAAGAAAATTGTCCAGCATGGTAGGATCTAGCAATGGCTTCTTCAGAAGAGGGCACACCATGGCCTCTTTAAAGAACGCCAGGAACACCCCCATCTCTCAAAGATGAATTAACTATAGTTAGGACTCACACACCACATGTAATCTCCTAGTTGGCCCTGACCAGTGAGGAGGGTCATGTATCTAGTTCACAGGTGATTGCATTTATAGTCCTAAGGATCTTGTACACCTTCCTCAGGTCTAACAAAATCAAATTTAACTTGGGTCACTTATGCTCACATGCTGTATCCACCTCTCACCAAGGCTCTGGCCACTTACCTGCTCTAGCTGTCTGTCTGGCCACTTGTCTGATTGTTTGCCCAGGCTCATTCCAACCACTTAACCAGGCAGCTTGCATGGAAGACTCTGCTGGCGTGGCTTGACTAGTTGCTTCTCTGGGAAGTTCCAGTCACCAATTTGGGCCTACTTGACTGCCCACCCTTTGCCACCTGAATGCTGCGCACACCCTCCCCTGTGTCTTCTGCTGCTTGCCTGGGAGGTTCCAGCTCTGGTGTGGTGCTGTCCATTCACAACTGTTTGCTTCTCACTAACCACTAGCCTGTGTTTTGGGTCTTCGGGGAGGGCACCAAATGCCTCTTAGTTGCTCTGGCCACTCATAGGGGCTCTGGGTGTTCAGCTGCTGGTCACTTATCTGAAAGGCTCCAGTTACCAAGATGGTCTATTTGCCTGTGGTCCACTCACCACTCACTTGCCACACAGCTGTTGTTTGTCCCTTTAAGGAAGTTACAGCTTGCCACAGCCACACAATCACTCTGACCACTTCCTATCATTGCCATTTCATGAACTGGTCAGCAAACCCACAAAGCTCCACAAGTGCAAGAGAGCTAGGCAAGGCTAAGAGACC
>NC_142012.1:145258778-145336278 GCF_049901735.1 Notechis scutatus | reverse complement strand
CGTCCACGTAAAAATCAGACTCACACCCACACAGAAGATGAGACACGACCACAGACCAGAAGCCGCACTGCAGCTGCATCACTACCCACTTCAAACTCCTCTGAACCATACATGAAGCGAACTGACCCCCACCATGAAGATGTGGCACGACCACGAACTCGAACCAAACGAACACAGACCCAGACCCCAAACTCAAAGCCATATTAAAAACCCAAAATGCTACATCACAGCCACCCGCTCAGGACATCACATCAGAAAACTCAAGAAATTACACCTCAAGAACTCAAGAAGTCACAACACAGCAAATGACCCAGGATATCACAGCACAAGACCAAGGATACCACAGCAATAAATCTCACAAGGTCATCACACAACCCATTACCCAAGCTGTTACTACACAGGAGGCTAATCGAAAAGAGATCAAAACACAAACGACCCAGGAGATTACAACGCAAGACCCAGGATACCAAAACAAAAGAACTCACAAGCCCATCACACAACCCATTACCCAAGCCGTTAAAACACAAGAGGCTAACGACCCAGGAGATGACAGCACAAGATCCAGGATATCTCTACAACAAAAGGCCATTACACAGCCCATTATACCAACATCAACTCCATCAACCAATCAAGAGGCTGCAGCACAGCCAACCAGCCCAGCACACCATCCCCCACCACTTGTATATATAGAGATGGCAGCTCCGGTCACACACTGCTTGCACTGGCACTAAGCCGAAAGCACCAGCCTGAAGATGGCGAGTGGGACCTCGCCGAAACGTTGCCTAGATACTTTGAATCTTACGCGGAGAGAACCCGAATAACCAAAGATCCACATACAAATACCCGAGAACCTCAGAAAACAAATATATATATATATATATACACACACATATACATACACACACACACACACACACACACACACACACACACACACACACATATACCAGTATGTTCTGTTGTATTTGTTACATTGTTAGATTAAAAGAAAGCTGTGGTCACAATTTTCGTCACTGCATTGAAAGAACAGGACATCTGAGCCTGTTATTCTAAAAGTCATAAATAATTAATTCTGGCTTAATCTACCCCTTCAACTTTATAAAAACAAGAATCTCAGTACATTCTTCCAAGATCTTTTAACAAACATGGATCAGAATGTCCAAATAAACTTTCAAGAAAAGCTTTAAGGTGACTCAACCTTCGTTTTAAATTCAACAAAAGTTTACTCTTAAATCAGCAGAGTTAAGCTGCTCCAAGTTAATAACAGTGCTGCAATGTTTTCTGTATTCCTTTGCATCTGTAAAATGACTGATCATCCAAAACAGAGTAATATTTCCCATAAATGTTCCATATCACTTTATGTCCCACAGTGACAATGTTATGCCATTATAAATATTATTTTTCCAGGAGCACAATTAGAAAGTTGGATAGTTTCCCTTGGAAATAGCCACATTTTCTCACAACAATGTTTCTTATAAGATTATATTCTTGTAATGCTTGCTTGCTTATTTATTTATCTCTTTATTTATATTCCTTCTTTCATTATATTTTATAAATAACTAAAGATGGCAAACATATCTAATATTCCTTCCTCCTCCAATTTTCCTCAAAACAACAACCCTGTGAGTTGGTCTGGCCCAAAGTCACCCAGTCAGCTTTCATGCCTAAGAAGAGACTAGAACTCAGGTCTCCCGGTTTCTTGCCTGGTGCCTTAACTACTAGATCAAACTGGCTCTCAGAGTCTCCATATTATCCGTACATATTGGAAAATGAAGAAGATGGTACCACAGCATATTAGAAACATATCACACACTAAAAGGAAAAAAAACAACAGTAGATATCTGTCTATTGAAACATGAAACATAAATTATCAAATTTCCAAATTTAATTCACTTTTTATAAATTCCCCTAAATGGGAACAAAAGCTAATTGTGCTTCTTTCCCTTTTCCTACCTACTTCTCAAGATCACTGAAAATATTACTGGTCTAGTACTAAATAAATCTTCTAAAACTAGACACTTGATTAAATTGTGCTTTTCCGAAAAAGTTATTTCAGTTTATCAATCTGGAAAACCAATATTTTGAAAATGAATTAATTCAAAGTCAACCATTGGGTCACACTGTTATTGCTATTCTGAAAAATCCCATTTGTTGCAATATACCTCTTTATGACCATTATAATCACTGAGCCATGGTGGAGAAGTAATTAGAATGCAGTGTTGCAGGCTGACTCTGCCCATAGCCAGGAGTTTGATCTTGACCAGATCAAGGTTGACTCAGCCTTCCGACCTTCCAAAGTCGGTAAAATGAGGACCCAGATTGTTGGGGGCAATAGGATGACTCTGTAAACTGCTCAGAGAATGCTGTAAAGCACTATGAAGTGGTATTTGTCTAATTACTATTACTATTAATTGGGAGAATGTGCATTTTAATTTTTATATACACCAGCAAAAGCTGATTAACCTTCATCCTATCCACCAATTTGTATGTCTGATATACCTCTGATATGCAGCTTCCTTCAACCTCCCCAACCAATAAACAACCCAGCTGCTATTCCTAAAGAAAAGTAGCCACTTAATTATAAATACACTTTTAAGAAATATTGTTTATCATGGAGTAAACTATTTCAAAGATAATGCTTTTTGCTGACATCAGGCCATTAGCTATAGATGCAAGAAGGTATGTATAATGCTGGTACATCTTGCAGAGTAAGTCAGTTGGAAAGCATGAGCAAATTCACAGAATCACTTCCCATTCAATGAACAGTTTACGAAGGCACCTTCATTCCTTTTCATTGCCAAAATCAACTATGGTTCCCAGTATAATAGCTTTTTAATGGCATCATTGTTGCAGAATTTATTTGACCATCATCATTTCCTGAAAATTCCATAAGACTCTTGAGACAAAATGTTTCCAGAGTAAGAAAACTTGATGTGACTCATTTACTATATATTCACAAATAAACACTCATGCCGATTGCATAAGGATATTCAGAAATACTCCATTAATCCATTTGATCTCAAGTTCGGCATTTAGGAGATCTGCTATAATTTCTCCATTTCTGTTCTGAGAATTAAACTTCGGTTTCTAGTGTTTGTTCAAAAAATATTACCATAAATAAAGAAAAATTCAAACAATCACTAAATAGCAGCAAAAGGTTAGGGTTTTTTAAAAAATCTTTTTACTCCCATCTATTGAGTGTTCAGATTCTTGCAGTCTAGAAATTGTATGTTTGCCACAATGGCAAACAGATTATGATTTTAAAAAAGTCAAGATAGTAGCTGTGTGGCATGTAAAATGTAGACAGAGCATTGCATTTGTGACTCTTGACTTTTTAAAGTGAATAAAAAAAGATTTCACAGCATTTGCTGATATTTCATTGATAATAACGTTTAGGACCACCATGGTGAAGCACTATAAGTCAAAACATTGAATTGAATGAGTCCTCGCTTAATGACTGGTGGCATAGTGACCATTCAAAGTTACAATGGACCTCCCCAGAGCTACTTATAACCTGCATTTGAAGCTCCAACAGCTGGATGTGCACACAAACACAGATACAAATATACACTCTTCTCATGTGGTCAAGTGAACACATTTTCGGCACTTGGCAACCGGCTTGCATTTTTTGCCAAATGCTGCAGAAGGGCAGTCACTAAAAGTTGAAAGTAATGTGAAGACATACATTTTTCCATCTTTGCTGCTATTCCCACAATCATTACTAAGTAGCTGATCATCCAACAAGCATCAGTGACATGACTCCAGAGCCACCATTAGCTTCCTCACATCTTTTGCATCACCCTTCTTTTATTGATTTTACCCAGGGCATACTGTCACCCCCACCTCCTCCCTTGGTACATCATTGGTTATAACATTGCTATATTGTAATACACAAGTTCTGAAAGTGCTGGGGCAATGGGGCAATAACTATGAAATATTGTGGAAACATGATATATTTGCTCCTAAAAATGAATTTCAATAATGAGTGTGTGCCAGTATACTTGCATGTACCTTCAAGCTGGTGGGAAGTTGGCTTGCAGAGTTAGAAATTCTAGAAACTCTGACTTGCACAGAGTAGTGTGAGCATAGGTGCATTAAAGAAGGCTTGTGGGTGCATTCATGGCACAATGGTCAAATTGTGCCAAACCTGACCACTCCTGTCTTTATCTTTAGCAGGAATGCTGCATAAAGCATTGTTGTGAAAGTAGACCCCTCCCAACCTCTTATCCCAAATGTCCAATACACAAACTTATATAAGCAGAAGAGTTGATACAGGTACTCCTTGACTTACAACTGGAATTGAGCCTGAAATTGTGGTCATAATTTGTTGTAGTATGTTTAGGTACCCATGTGACCAGAAGTAAAATCTTCCACTGAAAGAAAAAGACTAGAAAAAATGGAATCGCCATCATTCTAACAAAAAAGTGCTCAGATATAACCCAAACAATGGACACACAATCTACTGACAAGAGTAACTGAAGAAAGTTTGATATTTGAAAAAACTAAAGGCAATTGGATGAGAGACTGATATCAGAGGAACTGGTTAAAGGTTTTTCATTAATGTCCCAAGCATGAGCTTACAATGACTGAAGCAGTTATTGTCAGACAGTCCTAATGAAATTATTTCTATAAAGTTATAAAGAAGAGATTGACCATGACAATGACAACACACAGAAGGTTTTATTCCACTATCCATTGCCAATTCTAGTGGGCAATGCTCATCTCCATTCAAGACCATTGAACCAACACTGTCCAAAGATATTTCTGCAGTGATGTGGCCTGTATGACATCACAGTGCACTGTTACTTCCCACTGAAGTGGTACCTATTTATTTACTTGCATTTGCATGCTTTCAAACTGCTAGGTTGGCAGGAGTTGGGGCAAGGAATGGGAGCTCACCCCTTTACATGACTCTTGGGCCTCAAACCTGAACTGCAGGCTTTCCAGCCGACAAGTCCAGTGTCTTAACCACTGACCCATTGTACTGCCCCCCTGAACATACCATATCCTAGTATGGGACAAACAATTATCTAATAGTGCCATTTGGGGGGGAAATGGATATGAAAAAAAAGTAAGGAAGGGAAAAGAAATTATGGTGAAAATAGAATGACGTCAGGAAAAGGAACCACAAACTTGTTTTAAAAATCTGTAACAGATTTTTTTTTCCAGCTTTACTACACTTGATCTTAGCTCAAAGGCCAAGAAGCAATTTTTTCAATTATTTTGCAACAAAATGAAATTGTTTTTATTTATATTGGCAAAGGCTAAAGTTTGTTTCTTGTGAAATGTTGTTTATTTTGAAAAATAAATTCCACAACAGTTCGGTACTCTGATATTTATTTACGTATATTTGCAAATCCATGCATGTTAAATTGGAAATAAAGTTCTGTAGAATGTGTACTATACATTCTAAAGCTGGGCACTATAACTTGCAGTTCAATTCTGTCCTTGGAAATGAATGATAACTACATTGCTGGAAAAATATTGCCTTTCAAAAATAATACTTTTATTTTTAGTACGTGATTTCTACTTTTTTCAAGTGTTTATGTTGCACAACATAGCATATTTTGTGATTTCCCAATTTTTTTAAAATATGTTTAATTGAACTCTTAGCTAAATTTCTAGCCTGTTCTTTTTCTGAACATATCTAATAGAACATTATTGGTTTTCCAATATTAGTATATAATATTAGTATGCAAATATTGGTTACATTGATTATGTTGAAAAAACTCCAATTATTTAAATGAACAGGAAATCTAGGGAATCAGTCAGTATACCGGTAGTCCTCAACTTACAACCAAGTTCAGTTGCTAAGCAAGATATGTGTTAAGTATGTTTTGCCCCATTTTACGACTTTTCTTGACACAGTTGTTAAGTGAATCATTGTAGTTGTTAGTCACACAGTTGTTATGTGAATCTGGTTTAGCCATTGACTTTATTTGTCAGAAAGTTGCAAAAGGTGTTCACATGATCCTAGGACATTATAATCATCATAAATGTGAGTCAGTTACCAAGTGCCTGAATTTTGATCACATGACAATGGGGATGCTGCAAGGTTATAATGTGAAAAATGGTCATAAGTCCATTTTTGCAGTGATGTTGTAACTTTGAACAGTCACTAATGAACTGCTGTAAGTCAAGAACTATTTGTAGTAATCTTTAAAAATGAAAAAGAGCAAATGAAAAGTTATTGCCACATATGTGATTTACACATCATAGTTTCTTTCCTAAGAGACTTCTCAATTATATAGTAGCAATTTTGTGATGTTTCTTTAAGCTGGTTCACATATGGGTGAGGGGCAGTTGAACCTGTAAATGAAAATTGGAAAACAGTTAAACAGAGGAACATAAACCAAATTTCCATTAGTTGCCTTAGTGTTATGACAGCCCATTCAGACATGGGAACATCCAGATTTTGTATCAGCCGTGGACTTTTCATGGATGGTATAAACAGATAATTGTACACACTGTTGTGATTACATTGAGAAAAGGACCTTGATTGTTAAAACTTGTCTTAAGCTTCTTCATTCTACAAGATAAAAATTAAACAACAAAATATTGAGCACATGACCTAAATTGCTGTAAAAATCAGGGCAGTGGTGTCCTGGATCTGCTGCGATTGTCTGGTATTATGTTTTGTGCTGTACTGTGAGATAATTAGTACCATATGATGGAATAGATGGAAAAGATCACTGCTCCCCTGCAATGCTTGCTTCTGGAACCTTTGATAAATTTAAGCATGGCATGAGCCAAAGCATGATTGAAGACAGATGGTATTTGACTAGCTCCATATAACCACAAACTCACAGAGACACAGAGCAGCATTTCTGAAGAGCTGTTGTATTTTCACTGTGCCAATTTTAAAACACCAACCAAACAGAAAAAATTCCCTGGCTTTCTATTATATTTGATATTAAATTCCATACCCCAAATTCTGTTTTCATATTGTAGAAAGTCACAGGCTGGCACAGATGCACACCTGCAAGTTGACTTTTGAGATAGGATTTTAGAACCAAAATCAGCACAATTAAGGAGAAGATTGACATGCTGTCCAAATAGCTAAATTTAGAGACCAGGAGCAAAGAGGGGATTTTTTAATAAAAAGAGAATAAATTATTTAACCCTGAATCAAAGCTCTTTAGTGGGGGCAATGGGGCATACATAAGGATTTGTTCTCCTCTAAACAATTTCCCATTGGAGTTTATCACTCTAAATGCCATTTATTTTAATGTGGTAAAGATGCATATAAAAAATTAAAAAGTAGCATAAAAAGGGAAATGATTAAGAAACCATTTGAAATGATTAAAAAGTATTTTGGTATAACTATTTCTTGGCTTTTTTAATCTTTTGCATGCCACAAGAGTCACTTCGATGAGATGAGTGGCTGTATAAATTTTCTAAATAAATTATATTAATTGTTGTATTTATATCTCACTGCAAACTAAAAGAACCCAGCAGCTCACAAATCCTTAACATAAACATCAGCGTAATTAACACAAAAACCTAAAGTAATATAAAATTTCCAACAAGAGCCAGTAATTCAGTAACCATCAGCATATAACACAGCCTTATATCCAAATGCCTTTCAGAAGAACATTGTTTTCAGCTGTTTTTCAGAAAACACTCAAAATAGAACCCCATCTAATTTCTTATGGAAGGTCATTCTGGAGGATTGGGTCTCATAGTGAAAAGATCAAATTGGTCAGGCCAAGGTTAGCAGGAAAATGGGTCCTTAAGATTACTTAGAGACTTTAAAAGTTGAAAACACCAATTTAATTTGTTCCCCTAAACCAGGGGTATCAAACTTGCGGCCCATGGGCCAAATGTGTCACACGCTGGCCATGCCCACCCCCATTTTAAAGAAGGGGGGGAAAGTTGCAATACAATAGTTTCCTGAATGACATTAGGGTGGAAGCCATACTAATCTGTTACTTAATATATGTGCAGTTATCTCCATATCAGAACATCTCCAGTAATAATTTTGTATTGACACAAATGTGCATGTTTGGGAACCTCCATCCTTATCGAAATACTAATTTGGGAGATGTTACTTAGTTACCTAAGTAAGTATGTTTTGGTGAGGACAACTGTTGATTGGACTTTATGGGAATAGTATTAGCAGAGGAGTCAGTTCTGAGCTTCCTTTGAAACCAGAAAAACTGTAATGGTGATCAAGGTACTAGTTCCAAGCAATCAAAATTCTCCTTCTAGAGTATTGCACATAAAAAATTCAATTGGCCCAGTATGCTACAGTAAAATTACTAATTGCAGCAAGTTAGAATTACATTTCATTTATATTGGCTACTCAGACTATGCTCTGTAAAAACTGTCTTGCAAATGAGCATTTGTAGGTTTTGGGACCACCTGGTTCCAAGACTATTTCGTCTTTGACTTTGAATTTCCCCTTTCAAGGGAGGTGTGCAATCTGGGACCTTCCTGAACTCATAGCTCCTGCTCAGTGAGTTGGCAGGTAAGGCCAGGAAGGCTTTGCCACAGTTTCATCTGATGCTTCAGTTGCACCCTTTCCTAGCTTGGGAAGCCTCTCAGTTACTCATGTACTTGTCACTTCATGGCTTTACTACTGCAAAGTACTTTACATGGACCCTTGGAAGCTTCAACTGATCCAGAATACAGTGCTGTGGATAGTTATGGACATGCTTTGCTATGACCATGTGATATATTTGTTCCAGTAGCTGCACGGTTGCCAGTTTGCTTCCAGGTGTGATCCAAGATGCTTGTTCTAACCTATAAAGCCCTTCATGGTATGGAATCCAATTTGAGGGACTGCCTATCTCCTGTGGTATCTATCCAGGCAATGCAAATTGACAAAATTGGCACACGTGTGGATCCTTTGAATAAAAATGCTGTCTATCAAGACACAGGAAGCTTGCCTTCTCTTATCACAGTGCGTTCTCTCTGGAATGAGATTCCTCCTGAAATCCTGATCTTCCCCTTCTTGGTGGCATTCTGAAGAACCATAGAGAACTGTCTGTTCTCCCAAGCCTTGGGCTGGAGTAGCTGGTTGTTAGTTGTTGATGGAATGTTTTGGGGTTTTCTGGCTTCAGCAGTTTTGCTTTTCTTTGTCTGAGTTTGGTTTTATTGTTTGTTTCTCTCTGTTCTGTTGTTTTTATATTGTTTTTATGTGTTGTGAGCTTCCCAGAGTGGTTTGGAGTCGAGCAACATCAAATCAATCAGTGTATATGTGTAAATATAATGCTGTTGTTCTCATGTGAATGGTATATCCTTCAACCTTTTTTAAAAAAAAATCTGAGTCCTGTTCTTTATTATCAGGATAAAATATTGTGCTTTTGAATATTACATATAAAGTAAATATTAAATGTAGTCTGGACACAGTTAGAACAGAGATTCTGGTCAAGCCCCAAAGAATTAAAATGGAGGAAGACTGCAGGCCCAATTGAACACATGAGAAATAAATAAGTGAATATGTCAGCAATAGTAGCACCAGCATAAAAGTACTGACAGTGTATTAAAAAGAGATATGTTTTATATTATATTCTCTTCCCTGTCCTTCTCACTTTTTTCCCCATAGAATATTCTTTCTCACATTGAATGTTCTTTCAATATTCAAGTGTCCACATGACCCAAACAATATCCCTACAACCTGCAACATTTCAAAGTGATATTAAATAAGCCTACCATATGTTGTTGATTTAAAAAAATATTTCAGAGAATGATGGGTCTTTTATTATGTGTATGTTTCCTACTGCTTAATATATGGTTTATCATAAGGACTCATCACTAGCCATATAGCTTTCATTATTTATTATGTTACACTTATTATTAAACAAATAGATGTGGCTTCTATTGATCCCAAAATATTCTGTGATAATGTTCATAGTACTGCCAGCTGGTACTGGACACAGCACTACAAACAGAAATGACAATTTTTTTGCTATGTTTGTTACTGAAACAATAATATTGAGATTCCTCTCTAAAGTTTAATTTAAATGTGAACGATTCTGGTTTATAGGTTCTGAGTCTTCTTATGTGGTCAATTAAGGTTTTTTTTAATTAATAATTTAATTAATACTTTGATTAATATGAGGCCCCATACCATAAAAACATGATTATTCCTATTTTATGTATCTCTGTACACTTTCATGTAATGAGCATCTGACTTTTGTTTATATATTTCAAATAGATTTTTCCTATCAGTGAGTAATGATTTATTCCACCATTACTAAATGCACAAATAAAACTTCAATTCCTAATAATGGCAGTATATTATGTTTGAACCGAATAACATATTTTACACCATAAAAGTAAATTCAATTAGTATAATTTAGAAATATTTTTACTCACAGAATCCACCAGTTAATTATAACCAGTAATAAGTGGTAATATAGCCTTAATAAAAATGTGAAAATAAACTGACCATATTAAAATATTTTAACAAGCAACAGATGGAAAACTTTAAAAGGAATCTTCTTCTAGCCTTCCAGAAATACAGATTTCATTGCCCAGAATTCCCCCAGCTACTATGGCTACTGCTTAGAATTCTGGGAATTAAAATCACATACCTGGAAATAACCAGGGGTGGGCTACTATGGATTCGCTGGGGTTCGGGTGAACCTGTTGATAACGTTATGGCTGGTATAACTGCCAAATTCCACCCCTGGCTGGCCCCTCCAACCGCACCCTGCCCCTCCCACCCTGCCCACCCCTCCCAAGAATCTCCACATTTTGGATGCTAAGTGTGCAGGGCCTGTGTGGAGGCTCAGGAAAGGGGGGAAACGGGCCTCCCAGAAATTCCAGAAGTCTGGGAATGGGCCCATTTCCAGCCTCCAGAGAGCCTCTGGAGCCCAGGGGAGGCAGTTTTCACCCTCCCAGAGGCTCGAGGAAAGCCTACAGAGCCCAAGGAAGGCAAAAATGCCCTCTTGCCATGGTGCAGGAGGCCAACTAGGCCACGCCCATCATGGCCATGCCCACCCAGCAACCGGGCAGCGAGCCTACTGCTGAAATTTTGAAAACCCACCCCTCGAAATAACCCAGTTTAGGTAAAACTACAATAAAAGCTAAGCTTTCCATGATATTTATTTATTTATTTATTTATTTGATTTGCCAATTGTTTACAAGATAATAAGTATAAGTGTATACATAGTTGTGAATACATGAAATGGGTACATATAAGAAAAATAAAAGAATAAGAGAAACAATAGGACAGGGACGGTAGGCACGATGGTGCGCTTATGCACGCCCCCTACAGACCTCTTAGGAAAGGGGTGAGGTCAATAGTAGACAGTCTAAGGTTAAATAGACAGTCTAATTTATTTGGTCAAAAGGGAAATGAATCATTCAAAATTTCCTAAGGATAAAGATGGCACTAGCCATTGAAATGTAAGATCTATAATTTAGTGCAATATGCTGATCAGATCTTATCTTCACATACAACTGTAGTCTTAAAATATAGTTGATGTTGGATGTTGTATTCTGTGGCACAATGGCAATTAAAAAAACATGCTGTGTTCCATCAACCTCAGACATATTATCTGGCATTCAGCATAGAACAACTACTGTGATGGGAGAATAGCTGAATAAATAAATTCTTCCCACCCCAAAAATAAAAAAAAAAGCAAATGAAAAACATCTCATTTTCTCACTATGGTAGCAAAGTCGTTGCATTGTGGCTCTGTATTTTGGCCCATTTACCCAATTCTGCTGACTGGCCATTATGTTTAGAAACTACAGGTGGTCTTCAACTTATGACCCCAATTGAGCCCAACATTTTTATTGCTAAGTGAGGTGTTTGTTAAGTGAATTTTGGCCCATTTTACCACTTTCCTTGCCATAGTTGTTAAATGAATCGCTGCGGTTGTTAAATTAGTAACACAATTGTTAAGTGAATTTGACTTCCCTATTGACTTTGCTGGTCAGAAGGTCACAAAAGATGATTGCATGGCCCCGGATGCTTCAACCATCATAAATATGAGTCAGTTGCCAAGCACCTGAATTTTGAACATGTAATCATAGGGATGCTGTAACAGTCATAAATGTGAAAACAGTACTGTTCTAACTTTGAACAGTTACTAAACAAATCGAAGACTACCTGTATACTTTGAAAGACAAGGTAAGTCAGATGCCCCTTATAACCCAATGGAGCAAAACACAGGAGAAGAAAAAAAGTTGCCGTTCATTTTTATTGCAAGTGAAATTTTCCATTTGCAAAGTATCTAGTAGAAAGAAGAGGGCAGTGAAGAGGACATGGCAATATCACTGTCAGATTGCTGGAGAGTCCAGGCACTCTATAAGCAATAAGATGGATCCCACATCTGATAATGCCATATTTTTCTGCTGTGTACCACTTACACTGCATCTCCATAAATTAGGCTGAAGATTAAAAAGTGGAAGTAAATAAAAAGCTTTATTTACTTTGTTGGCTTAGACTAGCTTATAAGGAATTATCCTTTTGATTAGAGAACCTTGAGTTATGCTACTTCCTTAGAATTAAAAACATTCTGAGGTCAGGAATTCATTTTGAATATTAAAACTGAATGACCCCCATTGTTATTTCATCCAACAATCACTTCCTGATTATCTGAAGTGTTCTTCATAATTTAGACCATAACTATTGTTTAAAACAAGAGATCCAGAAATGCTGCAAATCACCCACTGATTTATGATTAGATCAATTTTTCTTTGGTTCCTTTCCATTATAAGTTATGTTGCAGTAAAATACAGAAGTTATATATAAAGGTAGCCAACTGTAATTCTAAAATAGTAATGTTTAGTCGGATTTATAGTACATCTTTATTTATTGTTGATATTAATAATGTGTATATTTGTTCCTAGATACAGTTAAAAGTTGTGTAGCAAAGTTGTCCTTCAGCTGTCCCCTGAAAAGTCACTACTGCCTATACAGTAAATCCGGTTTTACTCTCATCAGTCACCAGCCTCAACTTTGGATCCATATCATGTTTCTCTTTCAACAGGTGTGTACAATATGAATATAAACATCATCATAATCATTAATGTATCTGTCAATTAAAATCTGTGTTAGGGGTAATCCCTTGAGATATATTGATATAAATCAATGTTGTTCTGAAGATACTCACCTCCCACTCAAAAGGTCGAGAGTTCAATCCTAGCCAGTAAAAGACATTTCTCTATCAGGTACCTGACAAACTACTCCTAAAACTAAAATCTTATGGTATCTCTGCATAACTGGGTAGAAGCATTCCTGTCAAACAGACAACAAATGGTCAAAATTGGGAGCATCCTATCAAATTCTGTACCTGTCAACAGTGGTGTCACCCAAGGCAGTGTTCAAGGACCAACTCTCTTCATACTCTACATAAATGACCTCTGTGATCATATTAAGAGCAACTGCGTTCTCTTCGCTGACGATGTAAAGCTATTCAACACCAATGCTGCCAATTACCAAATAATTTTTCAAATGAGGAAATGGAAACAAGTTTAGAGTATTCTGTGTCATTCTCTGTGTCATTCATGGTCTTTTAACATGAATTTCTGACAGAGAATAGCAGCTTCAGGTTTTGACAGTAGCTTCAGGTCCCATTCACAGTATGGAAGAGTCACTTTCCAATGATGAGTTCCAATACTAATGAATATGGTTTGATATTATAATCACACTGTTTTGGTCAATCTTATTACCCCACTGCCCCTCTGCATTTTCAGTAAACTCACAGTGTGTTCCAAATTTACTAGTGTGTAAGCCTGATTATTTTTTTGGTCTCTGCTGGTAATAATGTGTTTGTGTAGTAAATTAAACTTAATTATATGTAAAGAGAATATTTATTTCCATTCAGCCACAAACATTTACTCTAGTCCATAATTGTTCCCTTTTAATGAGCTTCCCCTTCTGCTGATGGAGCTAGGTGAAAATTCTGAGAACTGGGGGATGCTATAATAATTTTCATTTTTAAAAATGTAATTATCCTTCTCTCCTTAGTTCATGAGGAAGCCTCTATACATGCATCAAATGATTCTTTGCTCTGATTACTGTTATGTTTTTGCTTGCTGATCATTCTATAGAATCCTAGAGCCTGGCCAAACCAAGGTTTATGTAAGAAGTTCATTATTTTTCTTATACTGTAATCACACAGACACATACACACACACACACACACACAATTTTATGATGGACTGGCAGTTAAATTAAGATGTCAGTAATTTTCATATAGTTGAGTTGTACATACCCATCTAGGAGTGGACATTTCTGAATACAATAAACTTTACTATTAACAAACATGTATCACCTTATATTGTTGATCAGTTTAATTTGAAAATACATAATTGGAAGTAAATCTGGAAAACTAAAATAAAATTGTTTTCTAATGTCAAGCATAATATTTCAGCTGGATATAAGTGATTTTTTTTATCTGAGACTGCTGTAATTTGAAAGAAGGGAGTCAGTCCCAAACTTTTGTCTCTGCTCATTTTAATAGTATCACATCTTTGTAAATACTGCCTATGGAGATTCTATGGAGATATTTGCACATACCATTTAACCATAAGTTTGAGTTTAACAAAAAATAGGAAAGAGAAAATTGTGTTGAATCAATTTGGTTGTGGCTCTGAGAATTAGATTTCAATTTATAGATGAGTCAATATGATAAATGCTTGGGTTGTGTTTTACTGAAAAGTTGCTTATAGCATTGATAAGATCTTTTATAAACACAATCTATAAAATTGTATGAACACAATTACACCATGATTTGCATTATCTTGCACAATGCTCAAAGATGGATGTGTCAAAATCATGAAAATCTTTAAATTTATTTAAACATCAAAAGTATGTTGATAGTTTTGTTCTAATGTAAGTCATTCATCCAAATATCTGTATGTTAGTTCAGTTTATGTTAATAATTACATAAGCTCCCAAAGAAGCTATGCCATCATTGAAGCAAAACAGTACCAGCTTCATTTGAGAACACATTTCTGGATATTCTCTCTCACACTCACTCCAAATATTGTCCTCAGTACTCTGAACATAGTTACTATCAGTATCTCATATAGTTAAATATATAGTTTAGAAATATCAGGCCCAAATCATTGTTTGTCCATTGGTTATTGATTATGTACCATCAACTTTTTGTTGACTCTTAATGACCACATAGTTTTTCTCCACGATGATCTATCCCTAATCTGGCCTTTTACATCTTATAAAAGAGCACTCATCAGTGCAGTAACTGAATCCATCCTTTTTTCTGCTTGTCAACCTCTTGTTCTCTCCTTTCACTTTCCCAGAATTACACACCCTTCTCAACTTTTCCAGAAAGCTAGATCCAAAGTTTTAGCCTGGTCATTTGTGCCTTGAGTGACAGCTCTGGGTTGATTTGTTTGATTACACTTTTGTTAGTTTTCTTGGATGGCCAGGATGTATAACAGAATAACAAAGTTGGAAAGGACCTTGAAGTTCTTCTGAAGTGTCCGCTTCAACATTAAAATTTAAAACAAAAATACATTTCCTATCCTGCTTTTTCAAAGCCCAGCTTTCACTTCCATAGAGTGTCTCAGGAAATTCCATATCTTGCACAATTCTGAGGTTATACATCATCACAGGATTTTAATGTTATTTCCAAGGCCTTCACAGCTACACTACCTAATGCTAATCTGTGGCATATTTCTTAAGTTTACCCAATATTTTTAGAACACTCATTTAATTATCAATTGCAAAGAAATGTTTTCTTGTAATGCTCAACTTCATTTAGAGATGCACGGGCATTTAACCTGGTACAGTATATGATCCTTGCAAATGGAAAAATAATGCCCAAAATGGTTTTTTTTTTTAAATGAGTTCTTTGGTGCTTTCTGAGCTTGGTAGTTTTCTTGCAGTTTGTTACCTAGTTTGACAATGAAAGTTTTCTGCAAGAAAACCACCAATCTCAGAGAGCACCAAGGGACCCCCGCAATTGAATCCTGAAGTACAAATATACTTCTCAATCAGTACTGTTTTTCTTTTTGTCCATTAGGGCTTGTTCCCAGAACCATTGTCCATGCAGAATAATTATTTGCAAGTGCTGAAGACCTTGTGGGGAAAAACCCAGCTTAAGGGAACACATAGTTTTGAAACTGCAATGGTGCAATCTACATTTCCACATAAGAAGGTATTTTTTTCTTATGAGCCTTCAAAAGGGGTGGAGTGTGTATGTGTTGTTTTTATTTACTGCAAAAAAAATCATGACCATATCTCTGAATCTGCATATAGATGAAAACAGTTAAATTATCAAAGTTGGATTTTTGAATGTGATGTTTATGTTTGATATGTGAAGCCGTCAACTGAAAATGATGGAAAATGGTAACAGAGGATAATCCATATCGTTCATTTTTGTTATACGTATGATAGTCCTAAAAGTGCTTTTTTCAAGAGGCAACTGGACTTTCTGGTTTTTCTTTGAAGACGTTTTGGCTCTCATCCAAGAAACTTCTTCAGCTCTGATTGGAAGGTGGGGAATGGAAGGCTTTATACTCCTTGCAGACAGCTAGTCATTTGCATTCTAGCAGGTCCTTAAGATCACTTGGAGGTTTATCTCTGTCATCAGGGTCATCTGAGTGGTTCAAATTGTTGTGGAGCCTTCTTGGAACTCTTGAAAGGATGGTGTTGTAGATTGGAAATAGATGATATCATATACATTCCCTCTCTGTTTAAAGAGGGCTGTTCAATTTTGACATAGATGACCTCTTTAACCCCACTTTCAAATCAACGACCATCTCTGTCCAAAATATGGACTTTGTTGTCTTCAAAATCTATGTCAAAATATAGACCCAGGCCTATAATTCTTCAAATTCTTTTAAGAATACTCTGTTGGATGAAATTTCAACCATCTTCCTTATTCAGAAACCATCTGCCTGCTACCTTTAGGAAGTGCTAATTTCCTTCTTCCATTGTAGGTGTTCAGCAACTTTATTCAGAAATATACTGTCTATGAAAATCCTACCAATCTGCCATAGGTAACATTAATTGTCTTTCATTACTAGAGGACAGTGGCAAAGCAATACACAAGAATTCAGGTTCTGATCTTTGCAATGTTTCCATTTATGCCATTTGTTTGTAGAAATGTCTGAGTTTTCTCACTAATCTCTTCCACATGCTGTTGATATATGAATGGAAAATGCAAATAAGCTTTTTTCTTATTTACAAAGAGAAAGAAGGAAACTCATTTCAAATAGCAGAGAAACTATCATAATGAATTGTTTAGTTCCCTTTTGCAAAGTCACATAGTTGTGGGTTATGGCAGGGACTCCAGAGTGTAATTATTTGCGCAGGCTCTGTCGTGTCAACCTTTGCCCTTTGAAAAGATTACTGCTTCAAAGCAATTGCATTTTCAAAGATTGTAAATAATACTGTTTCAAAGTCAGCAAAGAATTTCTGGTCAAATCTATTAATCTTTAATTGGGTTCAATTGAATCTCCAGCATGGAATCTGTTTAAAACAAAAACATATTTGAGGTAAGCCTTGACTGCCTACAATTTTTATTTTTATAACAAGAAAAAAAATATTTGCAACCCTAACGTCAAATTGCATAATTGAAACCAAACAATGAGGAATTCTTTCTCAATCCTTCAGTGATGCCTTGCTTAAAAAAAAATCTAGAAAACTTTTAGAGTAGAAAAATGCTACTTCAGTCACGTAGAAAACCCCAAATGATGACTCTTCATAAAGGAATTTATCATTTCCTGCTTTGATTACCAAAGATAATCCACAGCAAATCATCAAATACTTTTTAAAGGTTCCTTGGTTTTATTTATTTATTTATCAGATTTGTTTGCAAACTCATCTTGCAAAAAAAAAAACTAGAGAACACTAGAGAATTCCTGGAAGCCTGGTACTCTGATAAATTGGCCATCAATAGACACATAGACATAAATAACATCTACCTATTGTGCAAAAGAGACCATCAACAATCCAAAAAGGAAATCTAAAAACTAAAATACCTTCTCTCCAGAAATCAATATCCAGACGAGTATAGATTAACTCCAAGATTAACATCAGACCAACAATTAAATAAACAATACCCCAATCAAGGAACTGCCAAACAAGCCAACAGTAAACAGCCCATCAAAGAACCTCTAAGATCATCCCCCACTAACACTGACAGGCAAGCCACTAAAATATAAGCTAAGAGCAAACCCCATTTCTTACTAGCACTGATTATGTTACCTAGTTAGGATAATGAAATGTCTGCTAGAAAACAACCAAGCTCAGAGACCACCAACGTCCCTCATTTCAGCCCTGAGCTACAAATACTGTCCTTTACTGACACTATTTTAGTACATACAATTATAATGTGAAAGGTCTATTATCATTCCTGTTCTCATACCTACCTGGTTCAGAGAATTTTCCAGATTACCTCACATAATCTTTGCATGTATGTATGTATGTATGTATGTATGTATATATATATATATATATATATATATATATATATATATATATATATATATATATATATATATATATATATATATATATATATATATATATATGTTTTC
Organism: Notechis scutatus; assembly: GCF_049901735.1. Taxonomy (NCBI): domain Eukaryota; kingdom Metazoa; phylum Chordata; class Lepidosauria; order Squamata; family Elapidae; genus Notechis; species Notechis scutatus. Next base: position 145,317,804 of record NC_142012.1, on the reverse strand, counting down.
TGAGTTCTCACGGGTATTTGTATGTGGATCTTTGTTATTCGGGTTTTCTCCGTATTCAAAGTATCTAGGCAACGTGGCGAGGTCCCACTCGCCATCTTCAGGCTGTGCTTCATGTGATGCAAGCAGTGTGTGACTGGAGCTGCCATCTCTATATATACAAGTGGTGGGGATGGTTTTCTGCAAGATATCCAGGATATCTCTACAACAAAGGCCATTACACAGCCCATTATACCAACATCAACTCCATCAACCAATCAGAGGCTGCAGCACATGTGGCATCCGGTCACACACTGCTTGCACTGGCACTAAGCCGGCACCAGCCTGAAGATGGCGAGTGGGACCTAAGCTTGCCTAGATACTTTGAATCTTATAACCAAAGTATATATATATATATATATATATATATATATATATATATATATATATATATATATATATATATATGACATTCAGCTTTGTTTGGGTATTTTCCCACATCATTGTAGTTGTGCTTTTAAAGTTGTAGCAACGTTTCAGCAGAATCTCATCTGCCATCATCAGGCTTCTGTATAGTGTTCATCTGTGAGTCAGACTTTTACAGTGGTTTCAGATTTAAATTTGGGGCAGCCTATTGCTGTGCCAGAATGGTTTTTTCTTCATCCTGATTGGTTGAGAGTCTTGGTCTGTGTTTATTGGTCTTGGAGTTTGCTGTGTTCTGCTTGATTGGTGTTTCTAATATCTTCTGTCTGTTTTTTTTGGCTCTTTTTGTATCTTGATTGGCTGGCAACATTGTGTTACTTTATTGGAGGCCTTTAGTGCAGCTTGGCTCCGGGTGAATGGACGGCTATCATTAGTTAGGAAGCTAGGTTTCATCTGGGTGCCTGGTTGGGGTGTGTTTGAGCTGGAGGTATCGGGGGGATCTGTTTGTGCCCAGGTATTTGCCTGGCTTGTGGTGTGGAGATTTTTTTGTTTGTGAGTGCAGGCTTCCAAATTATTGACAGTCTGGTGGAATCATCTCTTCTGTTCATGCTTTCTGGTCTTTTTTCAATCTCTATGGCTTCTCTGATGATTCTGTGGCTGGGGTTTTCTATAGTGGCTAGGGTTTTGGTGCCATTGAAGTCATACCACTTCTTGAACTCATACCACTTCTTGGAATTGATCAAAGATCTACATATGGAGCAGGAAGATCTGCTTGTAAGCTTCGACGTGGTTTCACTATTCACTCAAGTCCCGATAAAAGAGACCCTTGAAATCATCAAAAATAAATACCAACCAGCTAAACACTTCATGGAACTAACAGAACACTGCTTAACCAACACATATTTCATATACAAAGGACAAAGATACAAACAAATTGAAGGAGCCCCTATGGGATAACCACTGTCACCTGTCATTGCAAACCTGTTCATGGAAGAATTTGAATCCAGAGCCCTGGCCAATGCCATCCACAAACCCAAACTATGGTTAAGATACATCGATGACACATTCGTGATTTGGCCCCATGGAAAAGAAAACCTAAACAACTTCCTAACACACCTAAATAGCACACACCCCAAAATCAAGTTCACCATGGAAACGGAAACAAACAAACAACTACCATTCCTAGATGTACTAATCTACAAAAAAACAGATGGCACACTAGGACACACCATATACCAGAAGAAAACACACACCAACCACTACCTCAACGCCCAATCCCACCACCACCCAGCACAGATAAACTCCGTGGCTAAAACACTAATTACTAGAACCAAACGCCTGGCAGACAAGACACACATTAAGACTGAACTATGTACCCAGAAATGGATTTCCGGTTTGTCGGCTTTGCGAGCGGTAGGGATTCACGAAGCTGCGCGATCCCTGCCGCTAGCCGTTTTGGGGCTCCGATCCGAAGGGTGCGGAGCAAGGCTGCGCTGCAGGGGCAGCTGAAGGTAGGGGGATCCAGAAAAGGGTTTGGGGGTGTTGCAGACCCCTCCCTGGCCGGCAGAACCTCCTTTTACCAAGACGGTGTAAGCGGCAGTCCGTAATGGCCGCCACAAAGAAGCCGGCAGCTGGGCAAGTATGCGCAGGAGGAAGAGGAGAAAGTTTTTAAAAGTGAAAGTCTTCTTGGTCGATCCAGGACTCTGAGATATATTTAATTTAATTCCTGGAAGTGATGGCTTTTGGATGATTCTTTCCACAAGAGAAAGTAAGCAGCAATTCTGAGGTGCTGAAAGGAAAGTTTACTCTCCCTCCCGACGGAATTAACAAACGGATATTGAGAAACCTGTTTTTTTTTTCAGATAAAACTAGCTTTATGGGATAAGTCGGAAGGGAGAGGACAAAAAATATATTTATCTGGTTGGATTTTGTTGGAGGAGATGCCTTAAGGATTTGGAGACAGAAATAAAATTTTAATAAGGCTTTAAAACACAGATTTGGATTTTCTTTTTCCTTTGTCTGATACTACCCTGGAAGAGAAAGTGGAAATTTTGGCTTGGCTTGGATTGATTGAGGATTGTGGACTTTGGGATTGTTTTACTTTTCTTTTGGAATATTTTGGTTGGAGTAAGAAGAAAGAGGGGAAAAAAGACAAGAAAAGATTTATAATGGCTTTCTCCCTTGAGGAACTGAGGGATGAATATGAGCAAACAAAAGCAGCCTGTAAAGATGGTATGGAAAAAGCTTTTCTATTTTTAGAAATGGCGCTGGTTAACTATGAACAGACAATGCGACAGATGGAACAACAGCAAGAAGAAGACGAAGACACCATCTTTAATGAATCCCAAAATTTATCTAAGGAAGAAGGAAGGAAGAAAGCGAGAAAATGAAGGACTTAAGATTTAAAAAAACATTTAAGAAAGAGAAAAATATGATGCAAAATAAATACAATGATAGCAAACAAGAGAAAAAGGGAATACAACAGAGAAGGGATGCCAGCAAGACAGAGGTTAGAAGAAGGGGGTAGGAAGATCTGGTGGGGGAAGAAAGAAAGGGGAAAGGCGGAGAAAAGCCACAAAGTTTTAAAATTGGATGGGAAAAGAGGAATCTTTTTCAGGGATAAAGGGTAAAGTATAAATTTTCTTAAAAAAGATTTTGCAAGGTACATAAGACGGTATTGTAATATTTGTATTAGAAATAGAAAATTAGAATGGCTTAAGAGTTAATAAGAAATTAAAATGTTGAAATGTTTAATAATGATTGATTTTTAAAATGTAATAAAATATTGAAGGAAAGGCAATGAGAATGCTATAAGATTTATTATTTAGATTTATTATTTAACTACGTATTTAGGAGGATACTATGTATTTAAACATTTCCGATTTATTACTCTGTTTTTATTGTTATTAAAAGTAAAAATTAATAGATAGAATGTACCAAGCAGAATCAGATTGGATATTAGGTGTCATTTTAAATGTTAATCTAATATTTAGGGAGAGGATAGAAAGGCATCATACTCTGATTAGAGATTTCAGGAGAAATTCTTTTTTTTTTTTTCATTATAAGGAATGAGATAGAGGGATAATAAAGGATGGGCAAAAGATACAAATATAATGATTTAAATTAAGATGGATTGAATAAGATAGAATTGTGAAGAGTGAAATGTGTGGAGAAGTATATATAGAAGATACAGAATGGTAAACAAAATAGGTAATGATTTCTAAGATGAGCATGAATATAATTAAAGACCATATAAAGAGAGGTACCGGGGGCCAAGTTACTTTACTAAAAGATTTTTATATGTTTGTTTGTGTCTGTTTATGTTTTTGAGAAGTATTGGTGAAACCTTTTAGAAACACAGAAAGAGAATGAGCGATAATCAAGTCAGAAGAGATGTTTTTATGCTCATTTAGAAATGGTTTAAAATAGAATTGTATTGTATAAGATAAGGTTTTATCTGACTTGTAAAATTTATAATGGAAAAAGGTTCAAATATGTAATGGTTGGTGATGACTTGTTTGTTTTTGAAATTAATAAAACTTGTTTAAAAAAAAAAAAAGACTGAACTATGTACCCTGACCAAAGTACTGACAGCCAACGGCTTCCACAAAAGCAAAATCACCGGCTTGATCCACAAAAACACACTGAGACATAATAGAGACCCAGAAGATGAACAGACCTATGGAACAGCTGTCCTGCCCTACATAAGAGGCACTACAGACAAAATTAGTAAGATACTACACAGACACCACATCAAGACTACCTTCAAAACAGACAGAAAAATAGCAGCCATCCTCAGAAACCCCAAAGATAAAATTGACCTGGAAAACCAAGGCATATACGAAGTCCCCTGTGCATCATACCCGGCCACATACATTGGACAGACCAATAGAAGAATAAGTACCCGCCTGGATGAACACAAAAATGCAGTCAAAAAGCTGGAACACACTTCCTCACTAGTCCAACACATGGAAGCCACAGGTCATAGCATCAACTTCAATGGCACCAAAACCCTAGCCACTATAGAAAACCCCAGCCACAGAATCATCAGAGAAGCCATAGAGATTGAAAAAGACCAGAAAGCATGAACAGAAGAGATGATTCCACCAGACTGTCAATCATTTGGAAGCCTGCACTCACAAACAAAAAAATCTCCACACCACAAGCCAGGCAAACACCTGGGCACAAACAGATCCCCCCTGATACCTCCAGCTCAAACACACCCCAACCAGGCACCCAGATGAAACCTAGCTTCCTAACTAATGATAGCCGTCCATTCACCCGGAGCCAAGCTGCACTAAAGGCCTCCAATAAAGTAACACAATGTTGCCAGCCAATCAAGATACAAAAAGAGCCAAAAAAAAACCAGACAGAAGATATTAGAAACACCAATCAAGCAGAACACAGCAAACTCCAAGACCAATAAACACAGACCAAGACTCTCAACCAATCAGGATGAAGAAAAAACCATTCTGGCACAGCAATAGGCTGCCCCAAATTTAAATCTGAAACCACTGTAAAAGCCTGACTCACAGATGAACACTATACAGAAGCCTGATGATGGCAGATGAGATTCTGCCGAAACGTCGCTACAACTTTAAAAGCACAACTGCTATGACGTGGGAAAATACCCGAACAAAGCTGAATGCCATACATGTAAGTACCCGCGAAAACTTAAGAAAACAAATATAGATAGATAGATAGATAGATAGATAGATAGATAGATAGATAGATAGATAGATAGATAGATAGATATAGATAGATAGATATAGATATATAGATATATAGATATTGTTGCTACTTTTCTTATTTTCTTACCAAGAAAGAAAAAGGAATAGATCAGAGAATGGTGGAGTAACCACAATATTTTTCTGCTTAATAGCATTAGGTAAGTTTCTAGAAGGAAGGTGCAAGATCAATCTGGAAAACTTGCACTCACTTCCAAGAAGGTAAGTTTCTGGTTATGCCTTTAAACTCATTTAATTCTAAAAATTAAGGGCATTGGCATTGGTTGTTTGCGCATACAATTATGATAACTATCCTGCTGAGTCCCAGCATGATGAAGAGAAGAATTGCAGTTTTACTTTCAGCTCTGTGGCAACACATCTGGATTATATCCAACAAGATCTGTATCCATTCCCAGATATGAATTCCATCAGCATGCTTGACTGCATGCATTGCAAGCATGAGGGCAAGCATAGAACTAGTTTGACATTTTCAATCTACATGTAACTATTATTGCTGTGAGTACGAACTTATTCCATACCACATTATTTTCGCTTCCTTTGTAAAGCTGGAAATGTATTAGCCTCAATTGCTGATGTAAACACATTTTAACAGGCCATATAGCCTCCTTTGGCAGTGGACCAGTTAAACTGCCCTGCAACATAAATCTGTCAGACTCCACTGGTTTCAAGACTAGAATATCCCTTTGCAGTCAAAGATCTAGCTTAAACTATTTTCCCTGAGAAAATACTTCCAACAGAAAGTGAACGTGAAGAGGTAAATTGATGAACAGCAAGGAAAAGCTAAATAAATCTGATTGGAATGGGTGGGTGTTGTTTTAATTTACAGCTGGCCAATTTTAACATAATAAAGCACATCAACTATATCACTCTGCTACAATTAATCAGGAAGAGCCAGATGTTTTATATCAATCAAAATAATTTTAAAATGCCTGGCATTCTGAACATGGCTAAAAACTCTTCACTGGGAATTCTTTTAAAAAGTGTTTTAAATATTTCCTTTTTCCCCTAGTTTATTGAAATAGCTCTTTTAAACATTTGTCATCATTACTCAGGAAGTAGGGAACAGGAAAACCTTATCCTTCACTATCTGGCATGGTTTCCTCAACCTTGGTAAATGTCAGTCTTTGCTGGAGACCATGAATATATTTGATTATATTGTACTGTGCTTTGTAGAAATTACTGTCAGGCATTTACATGTAGTCACTATTATATCCTAGAGCAATGTCTATCAACCTTGGCATGTTGAAGATATGTGGATTTCAACTTCCACAATTCCACAGCAGGCATTCTGCCTGGGGAATTCTGGGAGTTGAAGGCCACATATCTTCAAGCTGCCAAGATGGTGAATTACTATGCTAGAGTGTCCACCTGCATGTCTTCTATGCAGGGACAGAAGAAAAATTTATTCCTTTACAATTTTTAGATGAATCTATCAGTTTTGATTCAGACAGATATACTAAAAATACCCAGCATATAGATGCTTAACCAAACATACACTTTCCAGGATTTTGCAATGTAGTTCAATATCTAACAATAGATATGGAATGGGACAACTTATCACAGTTGACTCACATAACCAACTCACTGAGATCAACATGGGTCAACTCACTGCAGGACAATTCAATGTGGGATAATTCAAGAGAAGGACAAGTGAATTGCAGCAGGCCTTGCCTTGCTTTGGGGTTGAACCTTCTCAAGTTAGAATTCCTCAAGGCTGCAGTGAAACAGAGCATGGAGTCCCAGTGGCCCGTCAGCCAAGGTGTGTGCTCCATTGCCCAAGCTGTGAAGCAAGCATGGCATGCTCAGGTAGTCCCTGCACAAATCCAGGGCAAGGGCAAGAGAATGCCCACCACCGCCACTTCTTCCTGACATGCCCACTGCAAGGGCCAGCTGCTCTGCTGACTTTCAAGTACACGTCCTCCACTTCCAGCCTCGCCAAATGCAAAGGGGTGGAAGGGAAAATGGTGGGCTTGGGGTTAAGTTCAGTTAAGGCTTGCTGACATGGAAAGGAAAAGGGCAAGATTTGGAGCTGAGACTGAGAGAGGGGAGAAGGTAGGCATTGGATAGAGAAAAAGCAGACGTACTAGGGAAGATGAAAAAAGAAACAAGCTCAACCATTCGCTGTGCTCCTAACCATTTCTACTGGAGAGTTTACTTTTAAACAAACGTATCGCTCACCCCAGAAGTAGGCATACAAAATTAGCCTCAAAATCTCACCAGCTAATAACCACCATTTCACCGTTTCTTAATTTTGTTTATACAGTGGAACTAAGCAGATTGAAGTTGGATGTGTTACTTGATTGGAAAAGCCTCATTTTAGATGATGTATCACAGTTGAATGGTTGATTTGCACAAAAACAGAGTTTAGGAGTTTACAGAGCAGAGGTGGTATTCAGCAGGTTCTGACCAGTTCTGGAGAACCGGTAGCGGAAATTTTGAGTAGTTCGGAGAACTACAAAACCTGCAGTACAGATATTCATACCGTTATGATGTCATGGTATTCTTCAGCTTCTTAATGTATTAATGCAACAAATTTCTCTGGCCTTTTGTGAGAGTTTCTCCATAATTAACATTTTAGACTGATGCACAAGAAGAATCTCTCTAAAAAAGGTTTGCTGTGGAAGGTTGCTTGTTTTATTTTTTAATTACTAATTACTTTGGCTAAACTGAGTACCTTGTGCCGTAAGCAGTGCTATGAATTCATGTCACTTTGGATATGTGTAGAATCTAAACAGGGGTACAAACAAAGCCTTAACTTACTAACACCTCTTGCCATCATTTTGCCTATCTCTATGTTTTCATGATGTTTTTAGTGTCACTCTTTGCTAAGCTTGTTTTTAGTATGGAAGTTTTTGAGCAGTGTTGGGCTTCAGGGTTTAGTGACTGTGATCTAGACAACAGATTTCCTGATGTTTTGCCAGCAACTATGTCTGCATCCTCAGGGTAACATAGGATGCCAGCCACATCTGCCAGTCAATTATCAGAAAATCTGTTATCTGGACCACAGTCACTAAATCTTGAAGCCCAGCAGTATCCAGCAGATACCAGCTATCAAAGATTACACCATGTTTGCTACTTTGAAGCAGAGGGAAGCCATGGTGTTTCTCATTTTCCTACCATTATTAAGGTTGCATGGTTACATGTTCATGCCACATTCTACTAAATATGCATAGAACATGGGAAACAAATAGGCAGTCATAACTTAAGAGAAGGAATGTGGAATTAGAGTAAGATGGACCAAGGGAAGCAACTAAGGAAAGCCAAATAATGCTGTCGCAATGAATTTCCACCCTTTTGCACCCAGCTTGTAATCACACAAATACAAAAAGGGCAGAACTTGCACAATGCTTGATACTGTTTCTATCCTGTTAATGAAAAACTCCAATTCTGCAGATGTCTCTGATCACAGAAATTCCTACCTACAAATTCATAGAATAGAGCAGAGCAGAGCAGAGCAGAACAGAACAGAACAGAGCTGGAAGAGACCTTGAAGGTCTTCTAGTCCAACCCCCTGCTCAAGGAGGAGACCCTATACCATTTCAGACAAATGACTGTCCAATCTCTTCTTAAAAATCTCCAGTGATGGAGCACCCACAACTTCTGAAGGCAAGCTTTCCCACCGGTTAATTGTCCTCACTGTTAGGAAGTCCTCCTTAATTCCAGGTTGCTTCTCTCCTTGATTAGTTTCCATCCAGTATTTCTTGTCCTGTCCTCTGGTGCTTTGGAATCCTGGATGATATTGCCTTTACTCCCCCTCGTGCATGTGCGCTCCTCTGAAATAGTAATATCACTTTCCAATAAGTCCACTATAAAAATGCCACAGAAAGGGTGAATTAGAAAAAAAAATCACAAAGCCCAGAGAATGCCTTTTTGGACACAAACCTCACTTTGCTTCCATATAAATGGTACATACCTATAACTGAAAAATTGCAAACAGGGTCTGGGACAAAAAGACTCTTGCCTGAAACAGTAGAAGATACCTGCCAAAATTCTCAGCTAGTTCAAAGATTATATTATAATATATCTCAATATAAAAAGATCTTATTGCATCTTTAATTTTTAGCTAAAACTAAAGATGTTTGCAAAACATCACCCAGAAGAGTTTCAATATTATATAGGGATGAAAGGATGAATCTGGTGCTTATAAATGTTTAGTTCACATTCCAATCACTATAAGGGATTTAACTTTATTGCTTTACTTATGCAGGCAATCAGTTTCACGACAGTCAAATCCATTCTTATTTTCCCCATTTTAAAAAAATTGCTTAGGATCTGGACCATGTACAATTACATCTGGAAGAAGTGAGGTTCTTTGATTTATTCAGTTACAATGAAGACGTGGGCGCTTGGCAGTGTTTCATGTGTAACAATCCTGACAAGGCAACAGGTAAGAGACTTTTCTGCAGAAGAACTGAGTCATATAAATAACACAGATTCAGAATCTAATAAAGGGTGCTCTGCATAAAATATCTGAATCATGCAATTAAGTTATTAACAGTGAGAGCTTGTTTGCTATAGTAGCTAAGGTTTACCTTTGTCTTGCTTGGAAAACTTGGCTGTAACTTGACCTAAGCAAGGTTACATCGTCATCCTCATCATCAGAAAAAAAGGAAGAATAAATTAAGTTAAATTAACATTTAAAATGAAATCTTTTTGGATAGTCTCTTAATATTTTCAGTCTGCCAGATCACTTTTACAGTTGTATTTTTACCTGTGAAGTTTGGCCATTTCCATATGGCAGATTTCAATTATTGACAAGTTTTGTTATTTTTCAGATCAATAAAGGGTATGCCATGCAGTGAGTAAATGAAACATAAAAATTAGGATGTTTCATTATTTTGAGATTCTATCTAATTCACTTCTCATAATGACAGAAGAGCTTCTACAAGCAGAATCAGAAGAACACAATTCTCTTTCGTTTCCTCCCACAAACTTTTCAATGCCTTCAAAACCACTTTTAAAAAATTTCTTAAGAATAGATTAGGATGGAGAATATTATTCTAATAAATAGAGAGAAGTTTTGTCATAGTATACAATATAATAGAATTCTGTATTGAATACTAATATAATTATGAGGTTTCAGGATTTACAGAGTGTGAAAATATAATGGCCACATTCAAACATAGAATCTAAAATTTGAGGTTCCATATTTGACAAATTTGATGGCTGTGGCAATTCCACCACACTGGAGGAAATTCAATAAATGCTCTTGGTACTTTTCCTTTAAATAAACATGTAAGATGTGTTTATTTTAACATTCTTGATGCTGCTATTTTACTTTTTTTAACATTGATAGTTAGCAATTGTTTACATAAGCTTAATAAAATTTTGCCAAGCAAATCAAGCATTTTTTTGTTCTGTAGTTTTTTTTTAAACTATTAGTTTCGTTGATTTCTATGTCTTAAAATGGAATTGTACTAATTATTGTTTGGGGCCAATATGTTTGTGCTGGAAACAATTCACTGTTTTGGACAGATGGAGTAATGAGAAATAAAACAGTTGCCAGTTAAAATGACTTGCTATCTGAAGATGTGAAACCATTGAAATTATTCAGCAGGATGGAAACAGCTGGCAATTAAGGAGTTTGGACAACTTTTTAATGCTGACTATTGGCTATTATGCAGAGATGAAAACTTTTTTAAAATCCCACTAACATCATACAGCCTTGCATCCGTGAAGTGCTTTTTTATTGTATTTCAACTGGCTCAATTTTGCTTCAGAATTGATTCTATGACATTTCCAAAGACAAATTTATTGATTTTCCACAGTAGCACATCTGTTTAATGGTATGATTCTAGACTGAGTTATTATTTGGTTAAAGTGTTGTTTTTTGCAATGTCTAAACAAAGTAAATTAAACTGAAATCATAACCACACCAACAAGAAGAATTTATTATGGATATTAGTAAGAAGATAATAAGAGTTTCAGTAAAAGTAGTGATGTTATTCTTTTGTTCTGAAACATATAATACAAATTCAAACATTATAATATTATGGCATATTTTGATCCTAATGCCCTTTCTTCAAGATGTGTACTAAAAGCTCTTAAGAGTCTGCACAATCAAATTAACTTTCAATCTGTTTCCTTCTATTTCTCTTCGCTGTGTCCCACAATTCTACATGGCTTATCCCAATTCTAAATTTATGTATGCTTGTAGATTTTTTTATCACCTTATATTTTACTCTTCTGCTGTTATTTTACCCAGGGTAGAAGTAATAGCTAAAAATACATGTAGAAAGTTGGTACGTATTGGTCCTACATGCTTAATTAAGTTCTACTTCATTGATCAGTGAAATGTTTGTTGACATAACTGCCTACAATATTCACAGTTACACCAATTTTATTTATGTTCCCTGTTGTTTCTATGCATTACAAATTTAGGTTTCCATTCAACTACACTGGCTTTTTTGAAATGTTCTGTAGCTAATCGCTTTTGGCAGCCCATGGTAGCAACATATTATGTTTTATACAGTACATGCTCATAGGAAATATTAACTGTGAGGTCTTTGGTGTTCTCTGACCTTTATGGTTTTCTTGTAGATGTTTCATTATCATGCTAAATAACATCAACAGTCCTAGAAAGCAGTGTGGTTTGGAATCAAGAAATTTTCAGGAATATTTCCACAAACACTTGACAGGGCAAGCCACTAGTTATAAAAATAAGAGCAGACCCCACTCCCTTTTAGCACTGACAATGTTGGTAATGAAACACCTGCAAGAAAACCATCAAAATCAGAGAGCACCCAGGACCCCACAGTTCAACCTGGAGTTACAAACATTCTCTTCTATTGGTAATTGAGCAACTTCTACTCAGTCACTCTGGTTCTTCAAATGTGATCAGAAAAATCATCCCTGTGAAGGTAATTATTGTTACTTTCATGGGTGCATGCCCATAAAATGGTGGTCTCCCCTATCTTTCCCAAAACTATTCAGCTCTAGATAGTCTGATGGTTACTATGAAGATGCAGGAATGCCCACATGGAGGCAAGCACAAATGAATGGAGAAGGATGGTCACTGATGAGCAATAGGTTCTTTTTTTTTTAGTTTAAATGTCTTAATATATTGATTGTATATAAAAGTCTGAATATTGCTTTTGCAGATGTGGATTCTTAACTTCTTAGTAGGTTGTCAATATCCTGAATTTCCTAAAGAGCATGTGGTGACTGCTTTTGATAGTTCTTAGGAACAAAGTTCAGCTTAAAAAGCCGTTTAAGAGATCTAAATGTATATAGTTTTATCAATTCCTGTCTCTCTCTGTTATTTAAAAGTAACCAAAGAGAGATAGTGGGAGCACCAAACACTCTAATGTAGAACATACTGAATCAAATGTTTGACATAAGAAAACAGACTATATCAGGGGCTTTCTTTGCTCATTTCCTGCTGTCATAGCCAAAAATGAAATAGATTTATTTTCTGAATAGTCATCTGCATATGGAGAGCATATTTTTTGCAGACCACTACAATCCTCACTCTTAAAATATATTTTAGAGACCATGTATATTCGTCAGCATGACTCTTTCTGGATATGTTGTACTACAATTCCCATTGTTCCTAGCCAGGACATCTGGAAGGGCCTGATAGGACTTTGATCTTCATCTAATAGTATATTATTCAACTTACACCACCAACATATCTTTTATTTGTTTATATTACATATCTCATTCTATAAGTACAAAAATGCTATGTAATATCTGTTTAAAAAATAGCTTATCTATTTAGTTATGTATCTTTTGCTATGGACATTAGAGCAAGAATAAGAAGGGGAGAACATGAGATTCCATTTTTGGTGACAGTTTATTTTGATATCTATTTAATGAAAGTTTTTTAAAAACACGCACACACAAACCACTAAAATCTTACATCCTGTTTCATCAGCTTAATCATGAAATACCCTGAAGACAGAATTTGGACATACACGAATGCCATTTACACATACAATTCCATTCATACCATATAGACTCATTCATATCATACTTACTCATTTATGCATTATATACACATTCCATTCATATTCCTTTTACATCCTTCTCCTCAGTCAAAAACACAGATTTCCATTATTTATCAGGATTAACAAGATCACTGTGTCTTCTCTGTTTTTCCTCCCATCCCTACATTTTCCCTCATCCCTATTTCTAAAAGAATTAATTAGGATTTTCTAATGAATACTGTGAAAAAAAACTCTATAACTGACCATAGAATACTTTAGAGAACCTTATAATGTAATTTCTGTCTAATGTGAGTTTGGGTTGAAACTTGCAACAATTTACATTTCAGCATTTTCTTTACCTAAACCTATATATAGTGGTACTGATGAAGGAGAATATTTGTAGCTCTGGATTGAAATAAGGGGTTCTTGGTGCGCTCTGAGCTTGGTTGTTTTCTTGCAGATGTTTCATTATTCTAACTAGGTAACATAATCACTGTTGGACTAGTATTGATGATGTTGCCTAGTTTGGGTAATGAAACATCTGCAAGAAAACAACCAAGCTCAGATCACACCAAGGACCCATCAATGTATAGTGCTTAGTAAATAAACTGTAAATAAGTGAAAACTATGTTATCTAAATTAATTATACAGTTCAATCCAAAGTTCAGCTAGGGGGACAAAACAATCTAAGCAGGTTCAGATCAAGAGAGGAGTCCATCAGAAACATCAAGGTCATGCGCTAAATTGAGAGGTGAAGCAGGTCATCCTGGATGAAGGCAAAATGCTTCCATGTTTTTGCCAAAAACCTATGTGGATATGTATAGGTAGTGAGCAAGAGCCAAGGCTCATTCAAATAAAACTTTACTGTTTTTTTTTAACTACAAAATGTGTTTTCCAGGGCTGAAATAGCTTTGAACAGTGGGCTGCCCACCCATGATTTATAATGTTTTAAACAGCAACTTTTTATTCCAGTGCTTTTCTTTAAATCCCTTCCTATGTAATCTTATCATTAGAAGAGAATATATGTAGATCAGTGTTGAACTGTGGAGTCTTTGGTGCTCTCTAAGTTAGTCAGATAAGGAAACCTCAAATCACCAGGTTGTGACAGCATTAAGGACTCCATAATCTCATCATACAGAATGCTTTAATTTGCAATAAATTCAAATAAAGCATGTGCTATGATGTGACAACATTGATCGATTTCAAGAAGCAAAGGCAAGTTGGACGAAGTTAGTGTTGGATGGAAGACCATGCAGAAATGTTACGGCTATAACCTGTTCTGGGAAATTTTTTAAAAAAAGCAACAGAAGGCAGCAAAAAAGAAGGTCTTTCTATATTGTTGCCAAGAAAACTACATGGACATAGCTACAGTACAAGAGCCAGGATGAACTTGAAGGAGAATTTATCTTTATCTTACAATCAGGCCTAAAGAAAGGAATGATGGATCCAAGAGTCAATAATCACTATAACAACTGCAGAATGTATTTGCAGGGATAACAGATTTCTTTTCCATCTTTCATCCATTTGTTCTGTAGACAGCAGTTCATGAGTCATGGTAGAGTTTTCTACAAGTCTATTTTCTGAAATAGCCTTATGGTTATATCTGTCATGGGATCAAAACACAAGCAGCCAAGAACTGATATTGCTTTCATTAATGCTAGTTCTACCTTCCAATAAATCCACGGATGCTATTCTACCTAATTTACAAAAGCTTAAAGGGAAAGAATTGGTTGAGTGAAATTGTGAAGCTGGAGGCTTTATGGGAATGGTGTCAAGAATTACAGAGCTGATTAAAAAATGTTTCAGGACATTCTGTTTCCTTGATCATTTCTTCAGGCACCTTTTGAAACGCTGGTCTCCATGCTCAATGTCTCCTGCTTTTTGGAGAAGATACAAAAGGTATTTTAAGATGGTCAGAAAGATATTCCCTGTTCTCTATAATTTTCTTCCCGTACAAATTAGGGCTTTCAGATTTCAACTACAAAAGTCCAGATAACCACAAATGAAAAAAAGAATTAAAATTGTGAACAACTCTGATCATCTGGTCTTCATTTTAGTAGGTCTGATAGCCCTATTACAAATACAATGGTTCATGCAGCTCGTAATAACATTTGGGGCCAATCTTATAAGAGTAAAGTAGAACTCACTTCTACTCTATCCATTTAAAAATGTAAATAATTTGTAAAAGTTTTGAATGTTTCAATATCTCCAGTAATTTGTGTCATAATTTTTTAAAACACTAGCTTGGAAACCAATAATTCTGTTATACAAGTTTAAGCTTATTGTTATTAAATAATTTCAGGCTGGCCTAGAGTGACCTCTAAAATTAAAATACAATGCATTATATTCTGTCTATTGTTTCAGATTTATGTTTGTAGAGAGCAACTCAATTTTAGGCTAAATTTATACCCATTTATATGTATGTAGTTAAATCCAATTTTGTTGTTCTTATTCAACATTTAAGCCAGATTTTTCCATGATTGCTGAGAGTATAAAAGATAACATTATATTATTGTGGAGATTTTAGATTGGTGTGACTGATCAAGACACCTTTTAAGAATACAGATGGAATTTATGAAAGCTTTTCATAATTTTAATACTCCTTGCAAATGAAAAAAATTTCTGTCCTCATATGCTTGCTTCAGTTTGTATAGATTTCAGTTGAAGAACATTTAAAATTTCCCAAATGTGCATTCATTTGCAGTCTGAAATAGTATTGTACATTCTGCCATGTCCGCTTTTCATCACAAAATTCTTAATTTTCTATGCTTTATATACCCAAATTGATGAATGAAGGACCTTTGGCAAGGGTGTGGTACATGAAAAGTCACTATATTTATTTCCATTTTTGCTGACATTTATGACATTGCAGAAAGATTCCCCTAAAAGTGATATGGGGGGAAATGTTTACTGCTAACTTTGACAAATATTTAAACATTTACTCTCCTTAATCATTTCCACATAAACATGAGTTTAGAGAACATTTATATATATAAAAAGTCAGTTTATGTTCATACAGAAGAGGCTCCAAGCACTTTGAAAACCAATTGAAGTGATGATAGATCAAAAGTAAATCTGAACCTTTTGGGGACTTATAGTTTATCTAAAATTTCTGATTTCAAGCTGTTTAATAGTAATGAGGCATGATCATAATTTGTAATTGCATTTAACATTCCCAATAGAACTACAACTTACAACTACAATTGAGCGCAAAATTTCTGTGGCTAAGTGAGAAAGCAGTTAAGTGAGTTTTTATCCACCTTTACCATTTTACCACCTTTCTTGCCACCGTTGTGAAATGAATCACTGCAGTTGTTAAAATTAGTAACACTATTGTTAAGTGAATCTGGCTTCCCCAATGATTTTGCTTGTCAGAAAGTCACAAAAAGAGATCCTGGTCATAAATATGAGAGTTATGACTGTCATAAATACAAGTCAGTTGCCAAACATCTGATTTTTGATCATGTGACCATGGCGATGGCACAATGGTTGTAAAGGTGAAAAGGATCATGTCACTTTTTTTTTAGTGCCGTTGAAATTTTGAACTGTTTTAAGTCTGTACATTTGTACAGGCAATGTACAAACCTGTACATTTTTCTAAATAATGGCTAGAAGGGCCAGTACAATGAGAACTCCAGTTCATGAGTATGGTTAATTCTTCCTTTCTGCTAATGGGTATCCAAGAAGAGAAAGGGATTTTTAAAAAATCACCATGGCAGCTGTGACTGAAGAATGGATGCCCCACTCCTTTCTTAGGTACATCCTGGAAATGGGTCATCAATTGCACAATTACAATTACATATTGGCTTTTTTTATGCATGTGCAGCTTGTGGACATCCCTGCTTTTGTTACAGCCTCAATTAAAATATCCTCCAAATTGTAATTGACCCAGGAGCAGAGCTGGGAAGGTCTGGAAAAAAAAGCCCAGAAAAAATGAGGAGGGGGAGGACAGGTTTTTTTCTGGGTTTTTTTTTTCCAAAGCTGGCTTGGGGGAAAAAACAGAAAAAACCTGCCCCTCCCTCCGTCCCCCCAATTTTCCAGGTTTTTTTCCAGGTCTTCCCATCTCTACCCAGGTGGAAATCTTCTACTGGTATGAAATAAACATAACCAGAAATTTTTCTAGGATTGGCAACACAATAATTATAGGCATTACGCTGATTACCCCATTTGCAGATGGGATCTACAGATTCCAAAATTAAATTTTAGAAAACAAAAAAGAGTTAGCTAAATCTTATGACAGTCCATGCCCCAGTCATCTCCAAGGTCAGATGTTGGCACTTGTAAAGACTGCTGGTCCAGAATCTATGCTATATGAAGACTCCTCTTGCTTGAGCAAACAAGGGTTGGGAAGCCTGGCTGTTCTTGATCCAGCAAAGCTGTGCTGGACCTGGATAGAGACCATCAGGTCATCCCTGTACTCTAAACTAAATTAGGAAGTTGAAAAACATCCCAAAGCAAGCACTGACAGCACTTCTGTTTGTTGCTGAGACCACGACATGGATGTAACCTGGCCAGCCTTCATTGTACTTAAAAACTAAACAGAATTAAATCTGTTTATTATTTGGATAAGACACTACTAGGAAATCTCAGAACTGTCTGTTAGACTGGGAATTTTTTTTAAAAAAAAAAAACTCTGACAAACTATTGGAAGTAATAAACTACCACTAAACTTGTGCCAAGTGCAATTTTCTTTTGCCAAGAAAATTGCAGGATGATGTTCCAGAGTAAAGTATGATTCAAGATTTATTTATTTATTTTTTTGATCTGATATTGCAGTTTCTGTTGCAGTTTGATAAGGATATGTATATATAGATATAATAACTATGTACTTATTTGACATTACTGTATGGAATTTTCCATGTAACAAAAATTGCCCTGGCCACCAAATAAGTAATAAATTCTGACATAGCTAAAATATCTTGATGCTTCGTTAAGACTCACTGTCATGACGGATTCAGAATGAGTGACATTGTTAAGTTGGTTTGTTTTTACATAATGTGTTTAAAGTATGTAACTTTTTGTATAGTCAAAAGCTTTTGTATCCTTATCGACAGTACAATACTTTGCTGAATGAACATAAAATTTTTGCTTTTATCTGCGTAATGAAATGTAGTGCCAGTAACTTTGGATAAGAGGCATGCTTATAGCTCTGAACCAAAGGCTTCACCTGATGCCTGAAATCCTGTTAAAAAAACAAAAAAAGGCTGTTTCTATTTAAGAAATGAAGTTCTACAACAGAGAGGTTATAAGGTTACTGTATGAAACTCTACATGTTTAGACAGCTTAATTGCAAAGAAAATAGGAGTTCCTTCAGAAAGAAATATTTGGAATACTCATAGTATTGTGACCTTTAAACTTTTCTATTTTAATTAGTGCCACATATTTTCTGGCATCTTATCTAGCTTTTGAAGTCGGCATCACTACACAACCTTGTATTTATCTAACTATGTACCCTGAAAGTTAAAAAAAAATATAGAACTCTGGGGCTTCCTCAGTTCTCTGTGATATACTAGCATTCTCAGTAGAACAGTATTACTCAAAAAAAATGTACTTGGATCTCATTACAATGAACCTCTTTTCAAAGCTCTGACTAAATTCAACAGTATGTCCTGCTGCAAATCTCCTCCTCTTTCTATTCTTGCACAAGATTGGTTGGAAACAGCCAGCTTTTGCCAAAGTAAAGAAAATAAAAGTAGGAATTTTACCCATTTCTTAGAATTATTTCCTTTCAATGAAAAAAGAAATACTAGAGTAAATCAAGCAAATGTACATATCTACATGTCCAAATCAATTCTCAGAATCCCTTCTCTATTCCCCTATTGAGGGATGAATAGTAATCAGTAAATGTAAACAAGAGAGGAATTTATTATAACTTGTCTCCAGAGTTGTCATAAACTTTATAAAAAATGATGAAAACATACTCCTGACTTGCCTTTTTTTTAGGAGAAGGACCAATTTCTTTGTGACTCCAGCTTATTAAGGGGAAATTGAGTCTGTATCTTACAAAGATGCCATGGGGGCAGGGGACACACAACTTATTTATGAAATAAGCCATTCGGTAATATTTTTAAATATCCACAGTTGTGAATCAAGATGGCCAGCCACTGATTGAAGGCAGGTTGAAAGAAAAGCAAATCCGATGGAAATTCATAAAAAGATGGAAGACTCGCTATTTTACACTTGCTGGCAATCAACTTCTCTTTCACAAAGGAAAATCTGTAAGTTGAAGAGAAAAAAAACACACTTTTAAAAGACTTCCTGTATTCCCCAACTCTGAAAATGGTAATGATTCTTTAGCATGCACTACAAATTTAGGACATAAGAATATTCCTAAATGAAATCCATTCATCCATCAGTATTGTTTCATAGCTGTGGATCCAATTGGTCCTTAAATATGTACACTGCTTTTTCAAAAAGAGTAAGGATAGTCTGAGTTACCATTCTTAGGAGTAGCTCTATCATGAATGGTAAGGGCAGAACTGTTCAGTTTTTGCACATTTAAGGAAAAATGTTACAAGCAAAACCCAATCTTAACCCAATCTTCTACCCAAGGTAGATTTCTAACCCAGAGTCTAGCTTGCAAGTCAATATATGGTTGCTTGCATCCCACTAGTTAGGTTTATGTAGCGTACTGACATCTATTCAGCTGGTATCACCTAATCAAAAAGATATGAATTGATGAGTTTAGAATATTAAGGCCATAAAAATTACCTTGTTCCCAAATGTGTGCATCAACATCTTCTGCAGCTGTGCTATTATTATTATAGTTAATTTATTTATAAATTATAAAATATATTATTTTAACAGTTTTTCCTATGATTTCTGATTCAAGTAACATGATTATGATTCATTCATCAGCTTTTTCATGTATTGTGATTCTATTGGGGTTTAAAAGTGCGGGTTCACAAAAACAGCTTTGACTTTTGAGATTTAAGACCCACTTTGCTCTAATATTTTAGTTTTGAATCAGATGATTTGCCTTTCATCCTCTCCTGTTTAGTTTTTCTATATTTTGAGTGACTGGGACACATCTACTGTGGCAATCATTTTGTGAATGAGTGCACTCGGCAGCAGCCATTTTGGTAATGGCATCCATTATTTTTTTTAAAGTGACTAGTTCTCAAAGGAGAGAGCTTTGCTCTACAATGCTATATGCAGAAGCTACTCCCTTTAATATATTGACTTTTGCAGAATGAACATTAGTTATATTCCTAAGCAGCATCTCTCATAAAAGTTCCATTATCATTTGTTCTCACCTTCTGTAAGGTAATTGCTTCAGCATGTGACAGCCCATGTTCTTATGGACGTGCCTAGCTTTACCTATATGATATCTCTATTTTGGTAGCTCCATTGGTTGCCAGTTACCATCTGGTTGCAATTTAAGGTGCCTTTGTTATATTTTAGGCCCTGCATGGCATAAGGTCTGGACATCTCCAACATCATTGATAATAGGTAGAATCTGCCCATCCATTTGGATAAGGAAGGAAAAACAGAGTCCTGCCACTGAAAGAATATCATCTTCATAGACCCTGATGCTGAGTCTTCTCAATGATGGGTTCCCTATTCTGGAATAGCAATCCCAAGATAGAAGAATTGCCCCAAGTTTTTAAAGAGCCCTGAAGACCTGATGGAAAGAAAGGTTGAACTAACTCCTGGGCACATTGGTGTGATGGAATAGGAACAGTTGACATATCATTGGCTTATATTACTTAACCTGGTTAATGTGTACACTATTTTAAGTTGTTGGGAGTCTTCTGAATGAATTTACATAAAAGATAAAGGAAAATAAGCTTCAGCTAGAGGAGTGGCAAATGAGGAAAGAGATATCTCACTAGTAGTTTGTCCTCAATCTTCTATGGCTGTATTGGGGAAAAGAGAAAGAATAGGCAAAGGTCAGAGAAGCAGATGACCAAGTGGTGGTGGCTGGACAAGGACAACAGTAGATATAGAAATCAGAGTGGGTGGGTGTACATTCTGTCTAAATTGAAACTTGGAAAATTGCCACTTTCATTCCCTCCTCCCTCTCTCCTCTCTTTCTTTTCTTTCATACAACCACTGGTTAAAGGAAAAGATGTTACCAGTGTAATGAAATCTTGTCAGTGGTGCTCTCGTAAAGAAGCTAATGAGGCACCAGGCAGGGCTAAAATAACTTTGTTTTTCTGAAACTGCAGCTTTTGATCCAGATAGTGTGTTTGTGCACTAGCAAGCACAACTGACAAGGAGAGTTGGCTGGATTAGTATAAGAATAAGAACTATGGGTAAAATAGCAGGAGAAGCCATAGAGGAGGAAAAAGTAGCATGCCTGTCTTACATAAAATTCATTGTGGGGAGCATTAAAGCATTGGTGAATTAACATTGAGTCTTTCCTCTGCTTGCCTCTCTACCAACATTTATTTGGTAAAATATGGAGCTGTGGTGGCACAATGGTTAGAATGCAATGGTGCAGGCTGACTGTCCACAGTCTGGAGTTTGATCCTGACTGGTTCAAGGCTGATTCAGCTTTCCATCCTTGAGGTTGTAAAATGAGGACTCAGATTGTTGAGGACAATATGCTGACTGTGTAAACAACTTACAGAGTGCTGTAAAGCACTGTGAAGCAGTATATAAGTCTAAGTGCTATTGTTAGTGTTATTGCTATTTATTTTAACAGTGTTAAATGACAATGAGCCCATTACAGGGGGCTGGAATTAAAGCCAGCTGAATATGTTTCTGTGCCCGACTGACTATGAGAACAAACAGAACACTTCTTAGTTCAAGATTATCAGATGGGCATCTTTCACATGCATTAAAAGTATTTAAAACCTAGTGGGAAAATTAGCCAAATCCTACATCTCTGGCTTCATTTAGAAGAGTATTGTAACATGTGCACTAATACTGAACAAGGGGGATAATCATACATATTGATATCTTAGTAAGCACCAATTACTAAAAAAAACAGTTCCAGTGAAACAAATTGTTTTAGAGATTTTTCCATACATGGTAAATTGAGCTTATACTGCAGTACCGCTATTTTATATATTCATTAGAGCTAAACTGCACTTTTTATTCTAGCAACTCAAAGCTGCACAGATAGCATTTTTACTTTCAGAGATAGGCAATGACCACCCCTAAGTCAGCCCAGTTAAATTTCAAGGATTAAGGTCAATCTCAATTTGATACAACAGTCTCAGTTCCATAATACACTGGTTTCTCTTTGTTCTTGCTCATGTAGAAGCTTAAAGAGTTTTGGCAGAAACTAATGTTAACTAATGTTTAATATGACATTGCTCTCTCTTTTTCACACCAGCATCTTGGAGCATAGTTGTCTGAAGATAGTGAGGATAAGATGGGGAGAAGGGGACAAATGATTAATTGTGCATCATGATGTCATGTGTTCTGACCTGGCTCCCAAACACGACAAACTCTCTCTAGTTAAATAAATGATTCCTTTAGTAGGAGTGCCAGCAGCCCCGGGGGAAAAGCCTCTCTCCCTCTCACAGCAGGCTAACAAGTGTGTCCGGCAGGGAGATGAATAGTTGTCTACCACACCTATTCATCTCCGCCCCCTGCCTTTTATCCCCAGAGCTAGGATCCTTAAGATGGAAGAGCCATCTTCGCTAGCAAAGATGGCTCTTCCATCCTAAGGATCGGCCCATAGATTTTCACTGCTCTCCTCTCCTCTGCCTTCTGCGCATCCGTGCATCAGGCACTGGACCCATCTGTTCCTCCTCTTCCCCATCAGCCACCTCCAGACCTGGGGGCTATTGACTCTCATCTGAGAGCTGATGGACGGCCCAGTATCCGCCTCTCTCTCTATCCCTGACAGCTCCATTTCCTCTTCCCCCTCGGAGTGCTCAGATTGCCTTGATGGTGGCCCTGACTCCCACCTTCTGATTCAGCTGTTGGAGGGGCCAGCAGCCAACAGGCCACAACATCATGGTGCAAATACTGGAATGTATATATTTGCATCAGACATCAGGAAGTAAGTGCATTTCGGTGGAATTTCAATAATGGCAACAGTGCACATGAGTCATTATTTTAGCATAATTTTTTGCTGTGGATATCTCGGAACCTGAATGGCTGTTAAACTACTTTGGCTTGTTGTCTAGGTGAAGCTGGGATGAAAGCACTTAGACTGAACAAAAGGATTAACAATAACAATTAACAATGCATTTTTCTGAAGAGAAATAAAGCTTTGTTTCTTTCTCCATTGCTCTTTCAGAAAGATGATCCAGATGATTGTCCCATTGAACTGAGTAAAGTCCAGAGTGTCAAAGTGATAGCCAAAAAGCGCCGAGATCGCAGTCTTCCTCGGGCCTTTGAAATCTTCACGGACAATAAGTCGTATGTCTTTAAGGCCAGAGATGAAAAAAATGCTGAGGAGTGGCTACAGTGCATTAATGTGGCGGTGGCACAAGCTAAAGAACAAGAAAGCAGAGAAGCAACCACATATTTGTAACATCTATAGATTTGCTTCTGTTTTCTTTTTCATAGATAACCACATAGAGTATCTCAATGTTTGAATTGCAAAATATATTATACGGGCAGTGTAATATGTTTTGCAATGAGAAATGGCACCACTGAAGATTTTTCATCTTCATGAACTTTGGATATCACATAAACTAGTTCTGTGTGTTCACAGAGCTGAGACCATCAAAACCAGAAATGCCTGTTCAGGGGCTGGGCCCTGTTGAAGAGAAGGAGGATGCGTACATAAGTATTTAAATAATTGCAGTTATTGAGAAGCAACTTAGGAACTGATTAGCAATTTGCTTTCAATTCATCTTGGCTGTATTTTTAGTGCATGCTTATACCACATTTCTTTGGAGTCACATACATGAATTCCAGGTATGACAGCAGTTCTATTTTGTCCTGACTAACTCCCATTTTTTTGAGTATCTAAACCTGCCATTGTAAAGTACTTTCACTGAACCCTAAACCAAGTCAGTTGGCTGGCCACCATTGGATGGGACAAAGTTTGAAAGTATTTCCCCACTCTGAGATAATAGGCTACAGTTTTCAGCTTGTAGGTTCAGTGATTTAATGCTAGTCATGAGTACATGTGCAACAGAGAAAAAGATATTTGTTTCAGATTATGAAAGAAATCAAACTTGACTATTTTATACTTTTTGCTATTCCACCTGCCACTTAGCAGAAATATGAATCCATTCAAATCAGTGTAATTCATACATGACAACTGAAGCGTATGATTTCTTGAATCTGCTCCCAAGTGCTATATTCTAGTTGTCTAGTTGCAAATCAACCATTTCTGGAGGAAGAGAGGAGTTGAAAAAATTGCTGCCATTAGTAATGAATGTACAGCCTCATGTTCATTAAACATAGGTACAAATCTTATCAGCTTTGACTTTATGAATTATGAATTCAGGTCTTTGTTAGTCTGCATGACCTCAGAAATGTTATGTCTGCAGCTAGTTCCTGTGGCATTTAGATAAGGAAATCAGCTGATAACAGTCGAAGAAAAAGTATTGATGGCCTTATCTGTAGAAACTTTTCACAGTCTAGAGAAACATTTCAACCAAGCAAATGTTCTGATCATATTGTGTTATATAAATGCTTATTATCAACCTCCTTAAGATATATAGTTGATTTCTTGTAGCTTTAAGATGTCCTTCTTTCTCCCATCTCTCTCGTTTCCCTACCATCGTTTATCTGGATGGGAACATAAAACAAACTTAATCATGCCTTCATGACTTAATATGTTTTTTTAAAAAACCCTATTTTACTCCACTTAAAAAATGTTCAAAATGAGGTGAGTGACTATGCATGTAAATGAAAATGAATAAATTATTCAGAAGTTATTGTTGAATATTTATGGAGATTCTTAGTCATCCAAATCATAGCTGTCCCAAAGGTGCTTTTTTAAGAGGCAACTGGATTTTCTTGGGTTTTTTTGGAAGATGTTTCACTTCTCATCCAAGAAGCTTTTTTGGCTTCTTGGATGAGAAGTGAAACATCTTCAAAGAAAAACAAGAAAGTCCAGTTACCTCTTGAAAAAGCACCTTTGGGACAATTTATTGATGATTTTTTAACACTTTAGTATTAATACTTCCAGAGCAATAGCTTTTGAAAAACAAAAATTGAAATAAAATCTTTACATTTTTATCTATGACCTGAATTTCAATAGATTTTAATGGCCTCCACTCTACTGGTGTTTTGAAGGACCCCGAAGACTTCACTCTTTGCCTAGGCCATTGGCAAGTGGGATTGAAGTCCCTCTTTATTCAACATTTATTTTGCTGAAAATTTTCATACCCTTTGTGCTTTGACATGTGCCCTCGGGAATTATAAAAAGCATAGCCTATCAATGCAAAACCTATGAATGTTTCTTTTGACACAATTCTTGTGACCTAAAACCCAAACATAAAATATAAACACATGCCTTAAAATATCTGAAATTATAGACTCGGCTTCTACTTTCAGAAAGATTGGCAGGATCTACCTCAGATAAATAGTGTATCTTATTCCCTGTCTTTACAACATAACTGGAACAGCAAGCCATGCTAAATCATGTCACATAGTGTGTGACTTAGAACAAAACTCCTTCTGAAGTGCTCCCACATAATCAGAGATATTTGAAAACTAAATATGCTAACAATGGCACCAGTGACGTACCCTAGGGTGTGGGGAGGAAATATGACAAATAACCACAACAACTGTAACCACATCCAGGTTATCACAGCAGCTATGGATGCCTAGAAATAAATCTGAAATTTTCTTAGATTAAGTGAAGTCACTTCATAGATTGGAAGTATCCTAAGATTTGATGAATCCTTTGGTTTCAGTTGGCCTCAGTAGATAGAATTCAACATTAACTGCAATTCTAGTAACAAAATAGTAGCCTTTGTCCAGCACCTTACATTTTTGAACCATAGGAAAAAGAAAAAAATAGATACATTAAATTATTTTTATGGTCATGATTCCTAACTTCAAATGTCCCTAAGACCGCGGTTGAGAATCTGAAAAACTTCTTAATTTTCTCTTAAAGGAAAAAAACAGAAAATGGTTTGTATAACATGGCCTATAACATCAATCCACAGCATATAAAAAATTCAGAATACTTAAGCATTTTTATAATATACCAAACTGAGGCTGTTCTATTTTTTTTTACAAAGCCCTCATCTCACAGTAAAGTGATCAGTAAAAGTGATCTTGAGAGGAGGGGTACAACCAGACCACCTATAATCCTGTTCCCCCAATTTCCAACAGTTTCAATTTTTAAATAATGAGATAAAGATAAACCAATAAAAAATGTCAAAATGAAATGGTGTGACCTGCCAAAATTCATTTCATCATTGATTGTCATGTCCTTCATGAAGCATTTGCTAGTGTCTACATGGCTACATGTAGCCAGCTACATGGCTCAAATGTTGCTCATTGACATACATGGTAAGGTTTAGATCAAATATTTGGGGGGGGTTGCATAAAAGAAGTGCTTGTGTCTTTGTGTTTGTTGCAATGTTTGATTGCAATGTTTACAATTATTCTAGAAGACTAATCACTTCCGTGTTGCCAAAGAAACTAAATGGACATATAACCATTGTCAAAATGAAAACTAAGAAAAACTTTAGCTTTTATGAAAAAAAAAGACAGAATGGAGTAATATTTGAATGCTTGCATAACTGACACAGATTGTATTTATTTGCTCATCACTATCTAGCAGGGGATACCAGTCAGGCCAACAAAGGCTCACTAAAACCTACCAGGAAAAATATCCCAGACAGATTGATGATGATTGATAGACAGATAAAAGAGTCAGATAATCTTATGATGACCATGTAGACATATCACATAAATTGAGCCACTTTAAATCCAAGTTCATCTGCATATAGAGTCAAAGCAGGCCTAAGGTCTTCCATGTGAAGAAAAGGATCCTTTGTAGAAGTCTAAGAATTGAGGATTACCTCAACAGTACTGCAAGCTAGAGATATTTGTGCTTACATTTTATTTCCTATATGGCAATATTCTGACCTGTGTAATACAATCACTGTTTTCTTTTGCTTCACTAGAATGTGTCTGAAATCATATAGCTTAAGACATTATTTTACTTAAGTTATCACCAGCCATCTTAGATCCTCCCTTTCACTTTAAGGACTATTGAAACAATATGGAATATAACACTGTGGAACTGAAGACACCTCTGGGTTGGAGCCAAACATAATTGCACAAAATCAGCCTAGGTTTGGTCCCCCTGTAGATGATTATACTTTGGAATACTACAAAAGGAACCTCAGGCTTTCCAGTTGCCCTTCTAGAAAAAAGACTTAAGCAAAGCAAAAAGCCATCAATCAGAATACAGGGGAAGGAGTCAAATATATCTGTATCTCACCACTGCAGGTTTTCTTTTTCTTCAGCTGCCAAATAAATGTTATAGGTTTTGTTTTTCACTGTGACACTCAGAGTAATGTCTCCATTTAGCTAAAAGCTGTGGAGCTCGTGTGGTCGTTGTAATGCAGACTGTATTCGCTTACTTTGGTTGCTTCCATAAGTGTTTAGTCTGGAATAAAATCTTCATTCTTTTTTTTTTTTAAACCAAAGATCTGGATGATATTGCCAACCCACTGCATTCCATTTTTTGGCTCTAATGAACACAATTATAGTTAAATTTTATGTCCATTGCATTATTCAGTCAAAAAGGTTTATATGTTGCCAATCGCTTATTTTATTCAGCAGGAGAGCATTTAGAGGGCCCAGTTCACTTCTGAACATTTGCCCAAAAGGATGATAGGTGGGATTAACTTGAATTTACTTAGCATTTTAATTCCTTGGCAGCATGTATCGTTTGCATACATGCATCCAGGTTCAGTCCTCAACTTCTTCAACCACTGGAATGTAAAGCAGATAATGGGAAGACTCTGACTAAGAATTATTGCCAATAAACAGAACTTGAATGCATCAGACAGAGATTTGATCTGGAATAAGACAGATTCATAACATAATATTAAAATGTGAAAATATATTGCCCTATAATTACATAGAGAGATCTGGAGATAGTACTAGTAAATGATATAAACCAGAGGTGGAATTCAGCAGGTTCTGACCAGTTCTGGAGAACCGGTAGTGGAAATTTTGAGTAGTTCGGAGAACCGGTGGTAACCTTCCCCCTGGAGTGGAGTGGAGTGGGAATGGAGATTTTACAGTAACCTTCCTCTGCCATGCCTACCAAGCCATGCCACACCCACCAAGCCATGCCCACAGAACTGGTAATAAAAAAAATTGAATTCCACCACTGATACAAACATATAATGGAGCTAATGGCATTTCCTGAAAATTGGTGCTTACATCAACTAAGGGCTTGCTATGGTTCTCCCCCCCTCCCCCGTCTCCTGCTATTGCTTCCAAAGAAAAGGAATTAATTCTACCACTTCTTGAATCAGAATTACCGGGGTGGAAGGGACACATGTTGGCTAATATCGTTTAGCTAACTGGGAATGTCTCTGGGATGGGGCCATTCATCACATATTCTCCTAGTTTATCAGAAAGGATGCTATGGTCAATTTTTATCAAAGGCCTTTCTGAAATCAGTTTGCTACATCTACATTTCCTTTGTCCATTAATTCAGCTACATTGTCAAAGAAAGCAGTAAGATTTGTCTGGCATGATTTGTATTCAGCAAACCATTCTACTTCTGGTAGTCACCCTATTTGTTTATAAATGCTTGCAAATCAATTTCTTGATTATTTTTCCAGGGTTTTCCCAGGTATTAACTCCTATCTAATTGGGCGTAGTTCTCCGCTTTTTAAAATATTAAAACAATATTGATTCTCTTTTGGCATTTCTACTATACTCCAGGATTTCTTAAACTTTTCAATCACTGGCTCTAAGAAGACATTCACCATTTCCTTTAATATCCTGGAATGTAGTCCATCTGGTTCAGAAGATTAAATCGTTTCAGACATCCAAGGTTTCTCTTACCAATTCCTTACTATTTTGATCTGCGTTTCTTTCTGTTCCTCACAGTTTTGCTTTTGAACTGTCCAAATACTTTTTCCTTTTGAGAAACAGCAGGTGCAAGATAGAAATTAAGCAGTTCAGCTTTCTCCCTGTTAATCTTTACCATCTTTCCATATTTTCCAGCTAGTGGACCAACCATTTTCTTGACTTTAGTTCCAGACATATCAAAATAACCCTTTTATCCTTATTTTTGCATTCCTAGAAAGCCTCAATTCATCTGAGCCTTAGCTTTCTTAATTTCCCTGCCGCATATTCTGGTATTATTGAGTACTCCTTCTTTTTTCCTGCTTTGGTGGTGGATATAATGATGTAGTGTGGATGATGTAGTAGATGTTGCTTTGGTGTAGCAACAGCCATCTCACAAGTGAAGCTGCATAAGGACTTTATTTAGGTGAGCACAAATGCACTGTAGCAACCCTGAACAGCAGAAAAAGGAAATGTAACATCTATACAACATCTCCAAACAAAATGGATACCCACACAACTTTATCAAAAAGTGCCTGACCACTCAAGCCAATACAGCACAACAAGCACAAGTTCTAAAAAGAATAACATTGCCATACATCTCAGAAACCACCAACAGACTACTACAATCACATGGGATTGTCATAGCACACAAGCCATCTAAAAATCCCTTCAAAATATCCTAACTAAACCAAAAGACCCAGCCGTCCCAGAAAAAAAACAAACACGAGTCGTTTACAACACAGGCAGAAGACTGGCAGAACGCATCCATGAACACCAACTAGTAGTCAGAAGACATGGTGAAAACTTTTTAATTTCACAACATGTGGACAGACATAACCAGAGTTTCAACTGGGAAACTGTAAATAACCTAGACCAAGCCAGGTCCAAAAATGCTAGGGAATTTCTAGCAATCTGGCACTCTGACAAATTAGCCATCAATAGACATACACAACATCTGCATACTGTGCAAAATATACAGTCAACAAGTCAAAAAGGGAACAAAAGACCCAAAACATCTCCCCACCAGCACCCAGATGAGCATAGATTAATGCCAAGATTAACATCAGATCAGCAATCAAGCAAACAATACCTCAATCAAGGAGCTGCCCAAAAAAAGCCAACAGTAAACAGCCCAACCAAAGAAACTCTAAGGTTAGCCCCCCACCAACATTGACAGGGCAAACTATTAGAATACAAACTGAGAGCAACCCATACTCCTTACTGGCACTGGTGTTATCTAGTTTGGGTAATCAAATGTCTGCAAGAAAACAACCAAGCTCAAAGAATACCAAAGACCCCTCATTTCAACCTTGAGCTACAAATATTCTCCTTTATTGACAGCTTTATAATTTTAGAGCCTTGGACTTAATTATTTTTTTGGGACAATTGGGGGGAGCAGGCTAATCTATTTAAACTGTGTTATATACTATATAGGAATAAAGATAATTTATCATACAAAAGAGTGATGCATTTCAAAATAAAAGTAATAAAATCAGTGTAATTATGTGCATATTTTTAAATAAGAAAAGATAATTGAACAGGATTCTAGCACGGTCAGTTCAGTCTAGGAATTCACATTCTTCATTTCTGTGGTCCTAACATTTGCCGCTCTGTAATCATTTTCAGATTCATGGTGTCAACCTAGGCTATGGCACTGCCATAAACTTTCCAGATTTGACCTCACACTATCAGGGTCATAGAACTAGATCTTTTGTAAGTAAGTAAGTAAGTAAGAAGAATGGCTTTTCTTCTCTGCCGGAGAACAAATGGCCATTAATCCCTTGATTAGCCTTGCTGGAAGTGCAATGTATTTTAGTAAGAATTATTTGGGGAAAAATAATTATTAAAATAAAGATCACACTGGCAAATTGTGAGGAGGAGGTATGCACATTAAATGTTCCACATTTTAAATTTATTATATTCACCTCCCAAGCAGAAGACCAATTCCGGGATATGTAATGGACAAGGCTGTGAAAAAATA
Organism: Notechis scutatus; assembly: GCF_049901735.1. Taxonomy (NCBI): domain Eukaryota; kingdom Metazoa; phylum Chordata; class Lepidosauria; order Squamata; family Elapidae; genus Notechis; species Notechis scutatus. Next base: position 145,286,830 of record NC_142012.1, on the reverse strand, counting down.
CAGCCTCCAAGTTCACTGGACTGGAACAGTTTTTATGAAGACTTATGTTATATGTTGACATTTCTTTTTTCCTCCTCCATTATTGGTCCCTTCCTAGCTCCCATTGATGCTAGCAACCACTTCATAGTCTGGGATTGGACCCCCCTGGCTTTTTGGCTATACGAAAGCAATGTTCTTCTATTCCAGGAAAGCATTCCTCAGCTAGCTTGCACAACTTATAATTGAAAAGGAATATTGCAATTTAACTTTCACCAAAATTACATACGTAATGATTTTAATACAAAATGAAATTGAGGATTATTGTTCATTTAAAGTGTGAAATATTTCTCTCTCTTTTTAAAATAGTGATCAGTTGTGGCATCAGCCCCTCTACCAACTCTCCCCCCCTCAACAAAAAAAAAAAAAAAGAATTTGAAGACATCTATAAAATGCCTACTGGTTTCCCAGAACAAAATCTGTGGGAAGTCAAGAAATCAAGGCTATTAACTTTTCTGTCAGATTTCTGAAGCATTTGATCTTCAAACGAATACATGTAGCTCAAGCATGATGTTTGATTTTATTATGCTGAACAAAATATTACTTCTTATGGCATTTCCTCAAAGAAAGAGAAATGACTGACCCCATCAATATGCATCAGGAACTTAGTGGGCCTTAAGGCTGCCAATTCAAAACACCATACTGTGTACAAAGATAGTGTCAAAAGGACACACACACACCCTTGATTTTTCAGTGGCTTTCAACATCAATGGTAGCCTTCTGTTCCAGCTTCAGGGGTTGGAACTTGGAGACCACATTTTTAGTGGTTGTTCTCCTTTCTTCAAGTCAGCATTAGTAGGGTTGGATATGATTGTTGGGGTGCTTCAAGGTATAACCCTTTCCTCATTCCTATTTAACAGGCAAGGTCATCAGTCATCATGCTGATAACACAGCTGGGCTGCCAAATGGTGCTTTCAATGCTCTTTCACAATGTCTAGAGATTGGGAAGATTTGGTTGTCAAGGAATAAACTCCGACTCAATCTTAGCAAGACAGAGTAGCTGTCGGTGTCAAAGCTTCCTGGATCTGGAGAGTTGATGTGCAATCTGGAAGTCCTTCTGAACTCCTGTCTCCTGCTCAAGGAGCAGGTTGCAGCCATGATCAAGAGTGTCTTTGCACAAATCCATTTTTTGCAGCAGTTGTGGATGCAATTCAAGGTGCTGGTTATCATCTATATAGCCTCACACAGCATGCAGCCTAGGACATATAAGAGACGACCTGCCTCTGATGATTTCCACCTATCCTATCAGATCCTGCAGGATGACGATGCTCCAGATCCCTTGGATGAAACTGTTATCTTATGCAACTTAGCAAACACACTTTCTTTGTCATGCCATGTCTGCCTCTCCCCCTTAATTTTGGATATCCTAAATCCTGATGGCCTTTCAGAAGGCCAGAATGTTAATAGAACCTGGTTTTTTTGGGAGGGGGGGGTGTTACTTTGGTTGATAAAGACATTTTTTTCATAAATATGTTCCTGATTTTATGCTTGATAGCTACCCAGAGTTATTTGATTAAGATGGGAGGACATATAAATTTGCATAATAAACAAACAAATAAGAAGCTCAAGGCAGGCCAGCTTATCTCTTCCTAATTTCATTCCCACAATAATATTTCTGTAATGTATGCTGGGGTGTCAAATTTTGACTGATTCACAATCATCTAAAGCACATCTAGGTTTCTAAGTTCTAACTCAATACCCTCACCATTAGCTAATTCTTTTTTTCTGTTTGGTCAACCTTCCAAAAACACTGCTTACAGGAAATGTAGAACAAAAAATAGCATTGTCTGAAGAATTGGCTTCTTAGATTTGCATTCAAAACTGAATATTTCAACTGTGCTAAGAAGAGGAGTTGTGGGTCATAGACTAGGCAAATAAAAGCCCATCCAATTACAATAGGCTTATTCCATTTTATCCTTCTCCCCCCCCCCGAAAATAGATCATCCAGAAATTCCTGAGTGTTGTTTGCACTCAAATGCTTTAATCAACTCATGTTCATGTCTGTGGAGAATGTGCAAATCAAATCCCACTAAGGTGCCATCAGCATTTTTCTTTCTTCTACCAAAGCACATGTTTTTTTTCTGATCCTTCTTCCTCTCTCAAGTGATAAATGGGAGTGACAATCCCATCTGGCCAAGTCAATGAGAACAAAATGGAAACAGATGAGAGGTCTGGCAGGACTTGCACTGGCTCACTCAGCTCTTTAGAATCCTCCCTTACTCTGGCAAATGGACTACAGCATGGATGGAACATTATCCCATGAGATGCCTCTAGGTCACAAATCCCCCATAACTATGGTGGAAATAGGCTAGTTTGAAGAGAGAGAAGAAATCACACAGCAGGAGTCAAAATATTGCAACAGAGCCATTGGCAGGCAGAAGTTCCAGGAAACATTGAAAAGTAAGGCTCATCCAGGACCTTGTGAATCAGGTATTTTTTGTTGTCCACTGTATCACTCCTTTGGGGAACATTCAGTAACCCCTTTCACATGAGACACTTAATTCAGACATGGGGAGGGAGGAACTAAACATGTGTGTCAATTGGCCAACAGAATTGAGCCAACAAATTAACACAGAGACATTAGACTTATTTCCAAACCCACTTGGGTTTGGAGGAGAAAATAAAGTAGCCAGGAAGTGGGAAGGAAGTCATATCATCCTATTTAGTTTTGACACATCTGAAAGGCATTTTAAAAGTACTTGAAGGGTCGTGCAATCCAATACTGTGTGCTCAGAAAAGAAATGGGTGGAAATGTCTTTATTTTCACTTGGGATTCTAGACTTACAAGGTCAAGGTAGCCCTGGTAGTCAGCCATTTTTGCTTTTGCATCAAACACATCAAAATAAGAACTTTGTGGATTAAGTCATGGTCTCTCCAATGATGCATTTTGTTCCAAGTAGTTCAGAAATAATGCCACTCTGGAAACTCACTGTACACACTTGATGGGCCCAATTATCTGATATATCTCTGATCCAAAGCTTTGCAGATATTGCTATAGTGAGATTTTCTTTTCTTGACCATTAGTAATGCTGGCTAAAAGATGAGGTTTATATCTCCAAATATCTGGAGTACTGGTATTCATCCATATTGCTTTGAAATTAAAAGGTTGCATTTAAGTATTGCAGTCAAATTTACATTATTCCTAGAGTTGACAATTGATTTGTCCAATCTTCTTTAGAAGCCCTGTAATCAGTGGTGGGATTCAAATTTTTTTACTTCCGGTTCTGTGGGCATGGTTTGGTGACTGTGGCAGGGGAAGGATACGGTAAAATCTCCAGTCAGAAGTGGTATTTGCCGGTTCTCCAAACTACACAAAATTTCCGCTACCGGTTCTCCAGAACTGGTCAGAACCTGCTGAATACCATCTCTGCCTTAACCAATGCCCCAGAACCAAGCTTATGGAATTCCATGTTAAAACAAATACGTTATTTGGAAAAGATACTGCAGACTCCAAGCTAATTAGTCCTAATCACCCTAACCTAATTTATTTGTATTGCAACTATTCCTCCATTTGCAGAAGAAAATTCTTCATATAATAAACATTTTTAAAGCATGTTGAAACTTAAGTGCAAGTGATTGTTGTGATCAGGAATGAATAGGTGCAGCTTGTATGACCAATTCCTACACTGAAAGGCTCTCCTCATGGTCACTTACTGTATGCCTTGGTCACCTTAAGGGTTGATTATTACAAAGCACTCTACATAGGGCTGCCTTTCAACATTACCCAGAAGCTATAGCTGCTCCAGAATGCGGCAGCACATTTATCCTAGGCAAGCTTTGCTATGCTCATCTAACACTCCTGCTATATCAGGGGTGTCAAACTCACGTCATCGTGTGACATATTGTGACTTTTTTCCCCTTCGCTAAACTGGGTGTGGGCATGGCCAGCATGTGACGCATCTGGCCCACAGGCCGAGAGTTTGACTGCCCTATGCTACATAAACTGCACTGATTACCTGTTGAGTTCCAGGCACAATTCAAGGTGCTAGTTATTACCTAAAATGGTGAGAGCCAGAGCTAGTGTAGTGGCTAAGGTACCATGGCAGGATGTGGGAGACTATGAGCTCAAGTCTTGCCTTAGCCATGAAAGCCAGCTGGATGACTTTGAGCCACTCACTCTCAGCCCAACCCCATACTCACAGGGTGGTTTTTGTGGGGAAAATGGAAGGAAGATGTTATGTTGGATATATTCGGCACTTTATTTGTAAAACTAATAAAAGGTAGGATCAAAAAATACATATATAAAGAGCCATGTATGGTATAGGGCTTAGCAATCTGAGGCTCTACCTCTCTCCTATATTGTCTCTTCAACTTGGGTGCTTCAACAGAGTTGGCTTACTTTGAGTCTCATCAATTAAGCAATGTTCTTTGGTGGACCTTCTCTCTTACTGTATCTGGTCTTCGGAGTGACTTCCCCCTTCCCCAGAAGGTTACATACAGGCTACATTTTGCCTGTCTTCCTTAACAATCTGGCTTTTTACCTCAGGTTTGTAGTTAAATGGATGGACGGGCCTGTCTGAACTGCAGAAAGGATAGCCTGTTCCCTTGAACAGTCATTGTATGGGAGTTTGTTGATTTTGTGGGATTGTACTTCTTTTGACTTTGTGGATCCATCCAGAATCATCTGGAGTTGGGCAGCCTAGAAATTTAAACAAACAAACTCTACAGATGTAGATGAGCATATGAAGACATGGATGATATGCAGACAGCATGACATCAGCATCATGTAATCTATTAATGAGTTGCCTTCTTGTAAATTGAAATGCATTCCTAAAAACCATATGTATAGATATTGTATTTTGCATTGTTCTCAAGGATCAAATAAGGATGGGGGAGAATGTATACAAAATCCAAAGTCTCCTATACAGCCAGAATTAAAAACAAGACTTCATCTTTCCTTTTCTGTTCTGTGTTATTTCTAGATTTTCCCTCCCACTGATTTCAATGGAAAGGGAATTAAGTGTGTCAGTTGCCGAAAAGGCATGTTATTTTCCCCATTCCACATGTATGTTAAGAGAATGAAGCAAAAGGTGTTGAATTCAGTGGATTCAAACAGTTGTTAAATAAATGATTGTAAGTTAAAGTCTAGCTATATATGAAAACAGTATTATAATTCTACAAAAGGCTTAATTTCCTTTAAAATGAACAAGGAAAGTCTCCCATTCTTTCAAAAAATATAGGAACACTTATCCTGAAAAACTTTGTTCCCTCCATATGTAACACATAATCACCTCTGTTCTTTTTGTACTAGAATTAAACCACAATCACATATTGTGGCTCTTGGCATCCCCCAAAACATTTTTGGTATGGACACCAACCACCAAAGCACTATCTAATCTTAGCTTAAATAAGTTTGGTTAAGTGATTGTCCCTGTACTTTAAACAACTATTACTTCTGTGAAGCGGGGTGAATGCTATCCAGGAAAAACAAATACATAAAAAATAATCCAAATCACTCTTACTCTATTGGAACATTATTGTAATTTGACTCAAATATATTTTACTGTATAACTTAAAAGGGGTAGATTGTGATAGAAATATAGTAAATGTATTGCTAATAAGAAAATGCTGTACATCAGTTTTTTAAAAAGCATTTAAATTACATCTATGGAGGCACCAAGCTTTGATGAATTGGATGTCAAATTAGAGAAAATGTTTAATGCACTCTATTACATCATAAATCTCCCCGTTGCTTGGTTGGGGAAGGATGTTCTGCTCAAATCACAGAGCTTGGAGAATGTTTTGAAATGTTCCATGACACTTATTAATGTCAGACTTCTCCAGTTTTAGCATCAAAAAGTACTATAATTACCTGAATTCTCTAATCCGTGTAGATGGTAATACTTTCAGGTTTTACATGGAATTCTGATATGTAGCCTGCCTCTCCAAACGACCATTTAAAATTTGCAGAGCCAAAGGTCTGGTCCACTCATACACTTAATTCTTCAGCATCACCTAACTTAAATCAATCAAGTGCCTTGAACTGAAGCACTTGATTTCATAGCAGATGAAAGCACAAGAAGAACCCTGCTGAGTTAGACCAAAGTTTTTTCTTAATCCAACAAGTTGTTTCCCACAAGCGCCAACCAGACGCTTCTGGGAAGCCCACAAACAAGACATAGAATTATAGAGCTGTACGAAACCACTTTTATCCATTGTGTCTGTATCACTACTTAGGGCAGGAATCTAAGTTAACACATTCCTAACCAATGGTTGTCCAGCCTCTGCTTGAAGACATTCAGTGAATGGGAGTTTACCTCTCTGGGTTCCACTATCAAACTATTTTTACTATTAGGAAGTTAGAAATCTTCCATTCTATAATGTGAATCTATTACACCAGGGGTGTCAAACTTGCCGCCCGTGGGCTGGATGCGTCACGTGCTGGCCCCGCCCCTGCCTGGTTTAGTGAACAGGAAAAAAGTCCAGATACATCACGTGACGCTGCCATGAAGCTGCGAGTTTGACACCCCTGTATTACACCATGGCTTATACTCCAGAACAATACTTAAGTTTTCTTCTGGATGACATCATCACAGGAATTTGAAGAGATCATATCCTGTCTCAGTCCTTTTGTCTCTGTTCCCAGATCCTTCAAACTTTCTTCACATGACTTAATTTCTAATCTCAATTCCTTTTTTTATATTCTAATTTCTCTAAAATGTGATATATGTAAATACACAACTTGAAGGGGGGGTCTATCCGAAGCAATACAGAATATAAAAGCATTATGTTCCAAGATTTGAAAACTGACACAGCCTAAAATTATGTTAACTGTTTTTTAGGTTTTTGTTTTTGTAGACAATCACAGCAATGGTCCATCTCTAGTCTGTAATAAACTACTATTCCAAGGTCTTTTCAGCAAATGCTGTTACAAGGCAGGGATTTCCCCATTCATTTCTATACATGTTATTGTTGTGTTCTAAGTGAAGAACATCCAGTCCTATGTGGCATCTAGAAAACCTTGGCTGATCTCATAAAGCAATATAAGATTGCATCTGACTGATATTGGTTGGGAGTTCACCAGACAATTTTAAGATCACATTGGAGAGTCAAGAAACAAGTCAAAGATAATAGCTATTTCTATGTTGTTGCCAAAATCAGATGGCAATGAAGACACAAGGAATTGAATTTGAATAGAAGTCTTCATCTTATATTTTTTTTAAAAAGCCCTTTGCATACATCTGTAATAAAGACAATATTGAGCACATTTCTCTAATGTATTAAGATGATTTTTAATTTTATATCAGTCTTTCAGGGTATTTAGCAAGGGCTTCTGGTTTCAAAATGGCAGACATGACTAGATTAATAAATCCCCACCCCTTTTTTATATCTATAACATATATTAGAAATGAGAGTGCTTTGATGGTCAGGTTACAACTTTCATTTTGAAGCCAGTGATTATCACTTCAGATACTGTTCTTTGTGTCATCTGAAAATTTGATAAGCATCATCTTTACATCCAAGTGATTAATAAAAATGTTGACTTATAAGCCAAAGACCAAAACTTCTGGTTCTCCATCTTTGGTAAAAATCATCAATAAGTAGTGTCAGAAGAATAATTTAGGTTTCCACCTCAAGCCAGGGTTGCACAAGAATAAATAAAAATGAGATTCAGACAGCTGTGAGGAGAGAAGAAACATATATTCCTAAAATCAAACAATTTGCCTTTAGGAGCAGCTATAGAGAAATTTACACTAACAGACTTTTATAGGGGAGCTTGTCCTGTGTGGAAATGTCGTACGTGCTGATTCTAGGGTGACACTTGAGTGGTGTGTGTGTGTGTGTGTGTAAGTAATCTCTATGGTGTTTATTCTTGTGAATATGCAGTTCTGTTGGGAAATCTAATTTAACTCTATTTATGTTTGAAGACCTTATCCTTTCATATGTGGATTAGGTCACAGTAACTTATTTGGGAGTTTGAGGAAGTTTGGGTAAAAGATTTTCTTGTTTGCTATTTTTACTTGAATAATTTATTTTCAGCTTGACTGTCAATTATCTAGTTGAGACACTGAATCTCAGACCATTCTGGATTCTGTTAATGTTTAGGGAAGATGGAAACAGTATAAAGAATCAAATATATTTTGATATAAAACTTCTCACAGTAGTTTTTTTTAACATAGTCACTGAGCCAGCTGTATTAATTTTCAAGTTATCTAATCCATACTTAAGAAGCTCAGTACGCAGAATTCCATGAGAAAGTCAAATGTTTTGCTAAAGTCAGGGTTTTTAGCTTTCCCACAATCTACTAATTCACATCATTATAAAATAAGGTCAACAAGACATATTATTTTTTTAAAAATCATGGTAACTTTTGATAATTGTATATTGTTTTCAATAAATAATAAATGTTTCCTTCCAGTTCATATTGGTTTTTAAGATCATTTCAAAAGATCCTCCTTTCCATCTTTTTTCTTATTAAAACAAAGGGCTAGAAACCAAGAAACTGTGAGTTCTAGTCTTGCCTTAGGCATGAAAGCTGGCTGGGTGACTCCCACCTCAACCCACTTTAGAGGACTGTTATTATAGAGAAAGGAGGGGAGGAGGAAGGACTATTACATATGTTTGCCACCTTGAGTTATTTATAGAAATATAAAATGTGGGATAAAAAATACAGATACAGATTCATAGATACAAATATAGCTATAGCTATAGATGATATAAGTATAGATAGGTATAGATATAGAAACATAAAAACTGCTCCAATTGTCTGATGTTTCCTGGTCTCTAGAATTTCTCAAAGATAATGAATGTTTGGCAGCATCCAACAGCAGAGTCATTTAGCAAGGTACTAGTAATCTGGTCCAGGAAATTAAACTCACTCAACATCAATTTAAGTTTATCCTCTGCCCATGTTTCCAGAGGTGGGTTTCTACTGGTTCTGTCCACCTCTGTAGAACTGGTATCTTTGAAGAGCAGCAGACATAGAACCAGTTCTATGTCTGCTGATGTTTTTGCCCATCCGCCCGCTCGGGCTCTTATCTGACCTTTATTTCCTGATTTTTTTCAACTTCAGCTGCTGTGCACAGCTGCAGTTAAAAAAGCAGGGAAAAAAGGGCTTTTTCAAAGGCTGCTTCTTTGCATGAAGCATGCTGATGACGATTTACAGGTGGGTGCAGTGTGCAGAGAAACACATCGTAAATCATCGAACCTCGTAAATGACCGAACTGGTAGTTAACCCTGTCGGATCCCACCCCTGCATGTTTCCATTCATCTTAAATTTCAGTCCAGTTTTTTCATTGCCTGGTGGAGCTCCTACCTTCTTATTTAAGGAGTCTGAGTCAAATTGTTCTTCTGGAAGCCATCCTGAGTGTTCCATAAACAAGAAGAATACAAATAAATAAATGCCTGTTAGATTTTTTCCCATCTTCATTTAGCAAGTGGTAATCCAATTATTTTCCCTCGTTTTTATTCAGAACAGTACTGAAAGTTCCTTTTTGGCTATTCTTAGCTTTGTTTTGCCAACATTAACTCATTTTACCTTTAGCCTCTTGATTACTATCTCTGTAATTTTGTAGCCTCTGTAGTTTCTGTAGCATGTACTGTATTGTAAATTTGTAAATGCTTTTTTTCTGTAGTTTAAATTTAATATTTGTGTTTTATTGGTGTTTCTGTATTTTCGATTTTGTATTATAGTATTTTATTGACCTGAGACTATAAATACTACTACACTGTATCTTTCTTTTTCTTCTGTATCATTCCAGCTTTTGTTTCTATTCTTTTTTTATGCTCATGTCTTCATGAAGTGCTCTGTGCAAACACATTTCCTTGTTATGAAATCTTGTTTGGGGGAGAATTGTTTACAACCGGTTTTTAGTATCTCCCTTATTGGAAACTCCAATAGTTTCTATTTCCATTGAGCTTCTCAATGTGGAAATCTACTTATCATTGTTCTGAGTATATTTAAACAATCCCTTCTTGAAATCTATTGGATATATTCAACAACAATTGGTTTTCTTGTAAAATCAACAGCTCCAATATTACATTATACCTTCCTCCCCAAATTCCTGTTACTTCTGCTGTTCAGCAGTTTCTTATTAGCTGGCACTTTGAAAGATCTTCCTGTACTACCCTCCATTCTCTGAATGAGAAGGAATTTAGTCAACAGACGCTGGGGGTAATTAAACTCATACATTATTGCTATTTTATTCCTCTTTCAATGATCTATCATTATTTAAAAAAGCATTATCTCCATCTGGTCCTTGGTTGAGCAGGCAACTCAAAATACTCTGCTGACAGTCTCTGCTATAAAAATTGGCTATATATAAAACCTCTCCATGTTGTGCCACCATTCTGCTGAAGTTGTTTCATCTCCCTTGCATGCTCTTCCTGTCTTTTTTTTCAGCAGCAGTTGCTGACTTATGAGAGTTATTCATCTTTGGAATTCCTCTGGATTCTCACTCTCCTCTTTCAACTTAATGAACTGGTTAAAAAAAAACTTTAGAGGTCAGGGTTCACAGACTGTCTGGCTGGTCACTACTGATACGATTAATCTCCACAGGCTCTTGGGATGCCAGCAGAGTGTTCTGCACAGCTCCCTCAATACTCTGAATTATTCATAAAATAATAAATGTTTTTGCAGCTTTGCTGTCAAAGTATTGCATGGAGTATAAAAAAATAAGTACACAAGTTTCATTTGGATGGTGACCCTTTATGTTGTTATTCTCCAAGCTGTCTCTCATTTTCTCATCTTGGAGGACATATACATTTTAAAGCCTTGCATTATGCTTGCAGTCATATACCCCATATGTATGGTTGACGAAGGACTTTGCTAAATCTTCCATATTTCTCATCTCATTCTTTACTTATTAATTCTCTTTCAAAAAGCAAAACAGTGTACATTATTTATAATTAGAAGGAAACTGCCCTGTGATGTGTGTTAAATATTTCAGGTTAGATGGCCCTCAGAATAACATGATGAATACTAAAACTGCTATTGCTTGTTGAAAAAGCTAGAGTTAACTTACAGTATATTACATATGAGATTGAACCACAAACCACAATCCAAAGTTTATGAATTAGAATAACTACACTAAAGTTGAACCAATCTGTCAATTTCAGTTTCTCAGTTTCATTTTTACAAATTGTCAGGCTGACTGTTCAAACTTCAGTTTAGTGCATAAAATACACACTCCACACACACATTCACACATATATCAAGGTACATTTTTGCAATTGTGTTCAGTGTGCAAATAATTTCTCTAATATAATGATTTTGTATATTATTTTCATAAGTATGTGCATATATATATATGGATCTTTGGTTATTCGGGTTTTCTCCCACGTAAAACATTACTCCGAGAAGCACAAAGCCGAAGACACAAGCCTAGTTGTGCTTTTAAAGTTGTAGCAACGTTTCGGCAGAATCTCATCTGCCATCATCAGAATCTCATCTGCCGAAATGTTGTTACAACTTTAAAAGCATAACTCTAATGATGTGGGAAAATACCCGAACAAAGCTGAATACCATACATGTAAGTACCCGCGAAAACTTAAGAAAACATATATACATATGGTTTTTTCCTCTAATGTGCTTCTTTATTGCCTGTAAACTGCAGTGTTGAATTTAATGTATTGTGAATGCTACATTTTTGATTGTGCATTGCAGTGGTGGGATTCAATTTTTTTTACTACTGTTTCTGTGGGCATGGCTTGGTGGCCATGGCAGGGGAAGGATACTGTGAAATCTCCAGTCAGAGGTGGGATTTGCCAGTTCTCTGAACTACTCAAAATTTCCACTACTGGTTCTCCAGAACTGGTCAGAACCTGCTGAATACCGCCTCTGGTGCATTGGATTAAACATGTAGAATGTTCATATTCAAATGCAAACTAAATGGATTTTTCCTCTTCCTCTTTATTTCTAGATCTCACAAGACAGTAAACTAAATCAAAATCTGGAGTTTAGCATCCATAGTGTCTATAGTTTAGGGTTTCTTTTTTTAAAATTATTAAATAACTTTATATGGATGCCCAACTCACACAGAGGTGACTCTGGGCAGTTTACAAGCTTAAAATCCATGACATAAGGTCTATAATCTCCACTCCTGTGGCAGCAATAACACAATCAAGACAACTACTTGATAACTCCATCTCCCTTAGGGGTCCCCAAGCTGGCTGACAAAAGCGTGTCTTCAGGGTTTTCCAGAAAAGCAACAAGATGGCGACCAGTTGCATCTCCAGGGGAATGACATACCATAAAGAAGGGGCCGCCACCAAGACTGCTTTTTTTTACAATTGAAGCTAACGTGAATTTGAAAAAAGAGAAATGTCTATACATTTTCAATTTTCATTTGAAATTGAACAAAGAAAAAATGAATATATTAAAATAATATTCAATATATAATATTCAATATAACAATAAATAATATTCAATCATTTCTCTGGCTATTTAAAATAGCCAGATTTATTTATTTATTTAGCGTATGGCAAATACATGGACTTATAGTGGTTCAAATGTTAATATCCAGTCCACCCAGCCATTCAAGGACAGGGTGGTCTACCCTGAAAAAATCAGACACTGGGGCGGTGTACACTCTTGATGGACACTCAGACACAATGTGATGGATATTTTGTCGAGGAGCACCACAGTCATACTGAAGGGTAGAGATAAGGCCCCACTTAAACAATGAATCCTGGCAGACACCATGTTGGCTACGGATCTTGTTCAGAGTTGACCAATGCTGGCGAGGAAGGTCAAAACCGGGCACCTTTTGTGTAGGGTCATTTATGTAACTACCTGTATCTGGGCATTCAGCAGCCCATTAAATAATTGGTTAGAAAAAATAGCCAAATAAATTTTTAAGGCACAAATACTATGCATAGAATAGCTCAGTGCACACATTCCGGAGAGAGAGAAGTTCCCCAAGGATGAGCTCCAGCATGAGTCCAACAGCTTGGGAAAATAGACTTCTGAACCAATTCAGATGCATTCTAGCGATCATCTTGTTTAGCCATTGTTCACAGTTAGAACAGTGATGAAAAAGTAACTTTATGACCCAGTCCTTGCATTTATGACTTGCAGGCCTATAAAGCAAAAGAAAGGAAAAGTAAGATCATATGCACAGTCATGGTTTCATGGTTTTATTGACCACTTTGCTCTACAGCTGAGTCGCAATTGTGAGTGCTAAATGAGGACTACCTATATACATATTTCACTCTGCCAACTCATTATATAAAGCAAAAACCAAAAATACTTTTCTTAATAGAACCTAAAAAAAAAAAAAAAAGCTTTTTCAGAAGGTGGGTTGATTTGAAGGCCAGGATGGTTATTTAGGAAAACCTAAGCAAAAGTGCAGCTGAAATAACCGCCCCCCACAAAAAAATTTATAGATAGATTCAACAAATACTGAGGTAAGCAAAAGCTATGTTTAGAAAGGCAGAGGGAAAAGAGGTGAACAATTGCATCAGTGACAGCAAGCTATTGCTCCAAAGTGTCAATACTCAGAAAGCCAGCATAGCAAATACTAGACTAGAAAGATCCATCTTCATATACATATTCCATCAGATCTGGCAGGAAGGACATGTTGCAATTTCCACTGAAGAAAGAGCTTTGTTTGATGGGACTCAGGAAGAGACCCATTTCTGCCATTGCCCCAACCCTTTGAAACATCATTCCTCTCAAAATAAGATTCAACCCAGCATTACTGGCCTGCTTTTAAAACTTGATTTTGCTTATGGACCTGGAGATCCCATGGAACAGTAGAGCCAATAAGTTGTGGATGGTAGGATAGTTCAAAATAGGCATCTCATTTGTCATGCATCTCAACAGTTTTGGGATTTGGAGAAAGTTACTTTTCCTTTTAAGGTTTCTTTGCTTTTTAAACTGTGGCAAACTTATTTTTATGGATTATATCAAAGTCAAAGTTTCCTTATTTTAGGAAATTGAACGATAAATTTTCTGCAGTTGCCCCATAGGCCCCAAAAACATTGTTTAGGTTCACGCACCATCCCGGGGCCATTGGTTATCTAACCCTATTATATTAGAGTAATATAATATAATAGGAACACCATATGAAAGGTAGGAAATTTAGTTCTCCCTTCCAGCTCTGTTATGCAGAAGAAAATTAATTCTCTGAACATGCTTGGATTTATTCTTTAAGACCTCAGGGGCACTAATGGATTAAAAACATAGGGGGGAGAAGAGGGGGGAGATAAATTTTCTGAAAAAAAGAAAAAGAGACCTAAGAAGGATTAGACATTTCTCCAAGTGCACTACTCCTGACAAGAATCAGAACTTGTGCATTTTTTCTAATAAAGGATATCCAGATATACATTTCTACCCATTTATAGGGGAAGGACAAGAGAGCGAGCAAGAGAAATTGTGTACTTTGCCCATGTTGCAAATATTCATTTGATTACTTTACATCACCCCTCACCTGTTGTACCTCTAGTATCACATCTGTTGTCAAAATTTGTTCTAAAACCCAATGGTTGCAGTACAGTTTAACTGAAGTATTGTTATTTTTATTGAATTAAGTTAAATGCATAGTTACAATAGCAATAATGCTTCTAATATGGGTTACTAAACAAAATATGTATATTTATACACATGACTGGGAAGTAGGGACAAATCCATTTTTGTCAAAATGATGGTTTGTGGGTTATTCCTATTCTGGGTTCCTCTCCTCCCATAAAAACTGGACTTTCTTGACCAGAACTGAAAGCTAACATTTAAATTTCCCACAGTTCCTTAGTTGAATGCTTTGGTGGAGCATATTGGAGCATAATGGAAGTTTTAAATGTTACATTCCCTTACTTAGTCATGGCTCAGGAAAGTTCACACCAGGCTGAATAAATCCGATCACTTATCCTGCAGAATGTACAACTTTTTGCTTGTTGAATTACTCTATGATAGCCTATTATTTTCAGTTTTGATACTACAATATCCCACACCTTAATGCCCTGTCAATGGGCTCTGAAGACATGGTTTGCCAGTGGGCCTGGGCCCCTAGGGTAATACAGAGTCAATCAAGTGGGTTTGTTAAATTGTTGTTGCCTGAGGGGTGGGGGTGTATTGGGTTTTGTTTTATTACTTTAAGTCTCCTGATAAACAAAAGGAGTCTTTGTGGATTTTATTCTGCTAGTTGTTGCTGCCTCTAGGGCAGTGATCCCCAACCTTTTTTACGCCGCGGCCCGGTACCGGCATCAGCTGGGCGCCGCGGCCCGGTACCGGCATCAGCTGGGCGCCGCCATCTTTTTTTGATGAAAACGTGCTTCCGGTGAGCTTTCTACCGGAAAAGCTCACCGGAAGCGCTGGCGCCGCCATCTTTTGATGAAAACGTGCTTCCTGTGAGCTTTCTACCTGGAAAAGCTCACCGGAAGCACTTTTTCATCAAAAAAAAGATGGCGGCGCCCAGCAAGCCAGCGGCCTGGTAGGACTTGTTCCGCGGACCGGTACCGGTCCGCGGACCGGTGGTTGGGGACCCCTGCTCTAGGGGATGGTGCTCATCTCCATTTTGAGGCCATTGAGTCAGCGTTGTCCAAAGACGTTTCCACAATCATGTGGCCAGCGTGACATCACAGAGCATTGTTACTTTCCCACCAAAATGGTACCTATTTATCTACTTACATATGCATGCTTTTGAATTGTTGGTTGGCAGAAGATGGGGTGTGGATAGGAGCTCACCCCATCTTGTGGCGCTTGGGTCTCAAACCTGGGCTGCCAGTTTTCCAGCTGACAAGCCCAGTGTTTTAACTGCTGAGTCACCCCAAGTCTCCTGGGCAGCCATATAAATTTGCTTAATAAATAAACCAAGCTATATGAATTGGCAATAATGGTGAAAGGCAGGCAAATGTTAGTTTCCATTTTCTAGCTTAGAGGCCATTTTAGGCTTTGTTAATCCATCTCTATTAGATTTTCAATGAGAGATAAGGGGGGGGGGAGAGACACAAAGATTTAAAAAATGTGTTCTTGTGAGTTCACCTTGAGTTGTTCTGAGTTCTCTTCTGAATAATGTGCTCAAGCAGTCTCATTGTAGCCAGTTTGGCGAAATATGCTGAGCCTCCTATGTTGGATGTTGTAAATCAGCGAAGACATTAATTCATCCACACACAAGAGTTATTTACAGTGCATATAGGTCTTTTGTACAGGTGAAAGTAAACATTCTTGATAGACAGGAATTCTCCCTGGATTAAAAGTGCAGGGCTCACCCAGTTTAGAAGACATAATTTTTATCCTAACCTCCCAAATGCTTTTACATGTAGGCTTCCTGACATGTTCCAATGAAACTTTGCCAAGATTAGCTGTGCTTCCAAACTGTGCTTTGCAAAT
Source organism: Notechis scutatus (assembly GCF_049901735.1). NCBI lineage: Eukaryota > Metazoa > Chordata > Lepidosauria > Squamata > Elapidae > Notechis > Notechis scutatus. The sequence continues at coordinate 145,270,527 of NC_142012.1, read as the reverse complement.
TTCGAAGCATGCTTTCAGTTGATAGCTATCAACATGACAATATATCCACATGAATTCACCTGAATGTCGTTGCCAATTGTGACGACAGAAGACTGAAAAATAGAAGCAAGGAAGGAAAAAGATAGAGCTAGTCAGCTTGGGGAATATCCCTGTACTTCCAAATATAATTTGTGGAGTTGGATTTCTGCCATGAAGTTGAACTAAACATAGTAGGAAAGAAATTTCTCTTAAATAGTGTTGTACCTGACTCCTTGTATATATGGGGTGGGATTCAAATTTTTTAACAACCAGTTCTGTGGGCATGGATTAGTTGGTGGGCATGGCTTGGTGGTTATGTTATTGGCTGGGCATGGCCACTCAGATCAAGGCACACATCTCCTCGCCTGGCCTCTCATGATTGTGGGGATGCTGCAACAGTTTTAAGTGTGAAAAATGGTCACAAGTCACTTTTTTCAGTGCCATTGTAACTTTGAATGGTCAATCCACACAAGCAAAGTACCAGCAAAGGAGGGGAAAAAAACTTCAGAGGTGTTCCTGAGACAGGAAGTCTAGTCCTGCCAAGAACATAATAAGGGTTAAGGGAGAGGCAGTTTCTGTAAGTAACACCAGAATGTTTCCTTCCTGCTTTCCTTACAGGATTAGGCCAGTAATTTCTTCTAACAACTGGTTCTCCGAACTGCTTAGAATGTTAACAACCGGTTCTAGCAAATAGGTGCGAACTGGTAGAATCCCACCCCTGAACACTGCTCTCATGTCTCCCCAAGTCCTTCTTTCATTAGATTAAACATGCCCAATTCCTGCAACCGTTCTTCATAAATTTATTTATAAATGTATAAATTTAATTTGAAATATATAAATATATAAACTTATTCCTGATTGAAATCATTATTCATTCACCCATTTCCTTCCCAGCAAATCCTTTAGTTATGTTTCCTCTCCATTTGTTTTCTGGGATTATTCTAGTTCTTAATTTTATAATCACTCTCTGTCTTGTGCACTGTAGTTTATATCCCTAGTATTATCTGTTGATTTGTTTCTGGCAGAAAGTTCTCAGAACTGCTCAGCTCTTCTTCCATAAGATAAATTTAAAACCACACTGTTTTAACGACTGGTTAAGGATCTTGGAATTTTGGAACAAGTATTTCCCAACTAATGTCACAAAAAGACTAATTAATCTGGTAACTTAGAAAGGAACATAGACCCGTTTGATGTCGCAGAAAAATAGGCCAATGTCACTAAGAAAGAACGGGAAAACAGGGAGAAAATAAAACAATACTGAAACAAAATGAAGGGGATTGAAAAATTAGCAAGGCAGATGTTGCAACCTTCACCAAATAACTACTTTAAGCTATTTTTTTCTTAATTTTCACTGGTATTTCAGTGAACAAATATCAGTTATTTGTTTACTGAAGGAGTCAAGTGGGTGGAGGCATAGCTTTGAATCTTACTGGTCTTATTCTACACCACCTACTTGGATTCCTTAAGATTCATGTGTTCTGATCACTAAAAATAATTTTATGTAATCAAAACATTTTCCCACAATATTCTTTTGTTCAAGAAGATAAAAAAATGTTGGGCAAATCAAGGAAAAGGTTCATAGGTCCATAAATTTTCTTCTAACTGAATGTGTTTTGTTTGCCTGTTTTTAAAGCTGGAATGAGCTAGATTTTCTTTTGGCTTTCATTGGTACAAGCCCCATAATTCTAGTGACTGTGTTTTTATATCTTGTCCCTTGCAGCATAGTAATGTGCTGAGATAATGTTTCCACCACTTCAGTAACTTCTTGAGATGGCTCCCAACAGAGCAATTTTTGCAGGTCTTCATATTCAGAAACACAAGAGTATTATTAAAGGCTATATAATCAACATTCTAAAAGAGGATAAGATGTTTCATCTATTTCCTACAAAATCCTGTCTTTTTAATTATTTGTTCATAAATGTAGTAATTACTGGCAATAATGAAAAAGAGCATTAAGTGGATTAACAATCCTCTAAGGGCATCCACTGTATTCAAATACTCTTTTAAACCAATGACATCTCTTTTAGCTATCATATTGCACCGTATCATATTTGTAAAGGTGAATCTGTCACTGGCTTGTATCATTTTTGTATCATTCTTTCTTCTGAATTACAGTAATCTAAGATTGTTCTCAAAGACACATTTAAACGTGTATTTTTCTCACAAGTGTATTTAAGATTTGTGCATTCTTCTTAAGATAGATATTTACATATAGGCTTTGATTTGTTTAAATTGCCAAGAATTGCTTTGCCAGGGTGAAACTGAGGATTCTCTTTTTATCTGCCCATTAATCAGGAAGATCCCACTCCTGATTTATGTCTAGGATCTCCTTTTTTATAATTTTATCTAAAATATCTGTGCTAAGCAATTGAATTGGTAGGAACTGAAACAATAAAATACAACTAATCCTCACCTTACAATTGGTTTACAGACTGTCAAAGTTACAATAGTTTAAACAAAAAAAGTGACATGAACAAAATTCAGTGCTTGGCAACTATAAATATTTATGACAATTGCTCCATTCTAGTATCACATGATCATCATTTATGACCTTTCTAGCCAGCTTCCAACAAGCAGAGTCAATGGGGGAAGTTAGATCCGTTTTACAGCCATGAGTCACTTAACAACCATGCCAAAAAAAAAAGTTTGTAAAACTGACTCACTTAACAATTGCCTTGCTTATCAGCAGAAACTGTGGTCCCAATTGTGGTTGTAAGTCAAGGACTACCTCTAGTCATATCAACTGACTATCTGGGTGGCTCACATATAGCTGTACGGGCAATCCAGAGAGAGAGAGAGAAGTCAGAAGACCACACACTCGCTGTGGTTATCCTTTCTTCCTGGACCATCCAACAGTGTAAGGAAATGCTTGATGATTTCCCCTCGCTGAAATTGGAATGTTAACCAACTATAGACAAGCTGCCATCAATCACTACATAAATGTGTGCCAAGGTTGTGCTCGTTTTCTTTTTTCTTAATTCCCCCGTGCACATGCACACACACACAACTCCCCCTCATTGAGTTATTGACCTAATGACCACTAGAGGGCAGAAGAGACTGTCTCTTGATTATAATAGTATCAAGCATTGATTTTGTTCTTAGGGTTTGGTGTATGAGAAAGATATGAAGTTTTGGGCTGCTCCAATAAATCCATGTATCTTTTCCACAATAAACCTGTTTAGACTGAAACCTGCCTGTTAATCGACCTACCTGTCATTTTTTGTATCTACAGGTTGCCAGGTAGTAATTGCCAGATATATGTAGCCCTAATTCATAGCTAGATATATATTGTTGAAGAGCGGGAGTTTGAGAGAGGAGTTCTATTATGCATATGTAGATGGACAAGATGATATACTCTTTAAGTGCAATGAATTAATACCACTGCTGAAGCCAGGGTTCTCATCTCCCTCACCATCAGAGCAAGGATAAATGCAGAGAAAAAATGTCCAGATACTATCTATCTCCCTTGTATATTTAAATCCTTCTGAATCGCTGAGGTCACAACACAGTAGAAGGGAGCTAGTATTCAAAGAAAGGAACCAATTCAGCACTATGCAGTGATTCAATGTTAGCACTCCGGTTATGGGAGACCCACCTGGAATGTTAAATTATCTGCACCAGTTGCAATGAACAGCAAACGACATTGTTTCCTGTACTGGTGCCCGTGTGAACCTTCTGCTCTTCCTCATTTTTTATTTTTATTTATTTTGTCAAGCATGCATTTGATAATATATATAAGTATAAACATGATTATTAATACATGAAATAGATACAAATAAAAGGGAACATTAAGACAGGGACAGTAGGCACGTCGGTGCGCTTATGCACGCCCCTTACAGACCTCTTAGGAATGGGGTAAGGTCAACAGTAGACAGACTGAGGTTAAAGTGTTTGGGGTTAGTGGAAGACACCACAGAGTCAGGTAGAGTGTTCCAGGCATTGACCAATTGCTGAAGTTGTATTTCCTGCAATCAAGTTTTTTTGCGGTTTACCCTGAGTTTGTTATCTATTGTGTGCTCGTGTATTGTTGAAGTTGAAGCGGTGGTCATTGATGGGTAGGACATTGTAATGGATAATTTTATGTACTACACTTAGGTCAGACCAAAGGTGGTGTAGTTCTAAGTTATCTAAGCCTAAAATTTCAAGTCTGGAGGCATATTGGTATTCTGTTGTGAGTAGAGGAATGGTTGCTCATCTGATGCTGTTGGCTGGATGTTGTCATGGGAACTGGGACATTCTCCTAATGGGTGAGCCTTAAAAACAATAATTCCTTGTTAATTCCATATATAAGTGACCTCAAGTCGAGTGGAAATTCCCAATCACTATCTTCTTGAGACAGTGATCCAGGTCTAAATGGTTTACTGCTTAAAACACCTCAACTTAGACAACTTCGCTAGAAGGAATGGTAGTGAAAGATCCAAGCGAATCAAAAGCACTGCAGTCCCATTGTCTCTCTCCCAACTGGGTTAACACGGCATAGCCAAAATCAGATCTGAACCCTGAAATAAATGGATCAACTTTCATCAGTGAGTTTCTAGATCACAAATGCAAGAACCTTGCCCTGGAAAAGGATTTCAACCTTCTGGGTCCAATAAGGATCCGCCTGCTTTTTTCCCCTTCATCATTGCTATAAAGCAAATTGATTAATAAATGATTAAAACTTGATCAGATTCAGTATGAGTTTTTCCCCATCTACATTCTAGCTGTTGTCCATGGCTTCCAGTCACTGCAATTCTATAGGCACAAAATTCATGAAGATACACTGTACAGTTATAGATACAAGCCAACCACTAGCCAATGAGGCAATTTCTTTAAGTGACAGGTTTTGATTACCATGAAATGCTAACAAATTAGCAATTATTTAACATTTTAACCATTTATTTTTATTGCCAGAATCTGAAAAGAACTTCTAGATTTTCTGCTTCATGTATCAAATAGCCTGGCTGGATTTGAATGTGCTGTACAAAAATATAAATTCAATTATTCCTTATAAATCAAGGATGGGCCTTGATATTTTCATTTTTATTTATGGCAAGGATGAAGAGATAGAAGGGATGTTTATCAAATCTACATTTTGCACAACACTGAGAGGGTTAATATCTCAGAGTAAAATAATTTTCAAAACTTTAGTGAAACTAACTAAAAATAAGAAATCAACAGGAACAATACAACTTCTTCACAGAAAAAAAGAAATCAAATGCCCAGCAAGAGGAGAGGGTTGTTGTCTTTGCATACTCTGTATTTCTATTCTATGACATCTTAAACCATTTGCATACAATACAGCCTGTAATATGACTTCTTGGCCTTGCTAAACCATGTCCTTATGAGCTATGTATTACAGTGCTTGACAAACTTGATTTAAATATTTATGTCATATAATTATTACTTGCAGTGAGAATAAAACTATGTGTAAACTTCCTGCTCCCACTGTTCTAGTTAGAAACAAAGGAATGATTTCTTAAACATTAACCTAAGATAGGATCAGGATAGCATGGGACCAGCAGCATAGTTGCTCATAAACCAGTTGTGGGAGAGTAGCCAGTGACCATAGTAGCATATGCTATAGTTTACTCCTGTCATGTGTCCAAAAATAATACATCAGAGATGAACAAACTAATCTGGACACTTCCCAAATATCTGAACAGGCAAAGGAGGACCGGGACAATTGGAGTGGAAGACAAATAAGGTCAAAGGAGGACACATTAACTGCTCAAGTTTCTTTGCATCTTTAATCTATATTACAGCCCCACCAAAAAAGTACCAGAAAACATACTTAGTAAATTGGGAAAATTTTGGTGGGCAAGGGCTACACTTAACATTCTCAGGGAGGAGGCAAAGATGGAGGAAATAATCCAATTAGTAAAGTTGGAAGAGCTGAAAGATCTGGTTAAGGATAGATATGGAGAAAATCTATCTATGTGGTTGCTCAGAGTTAACAAAAACTTGATGGTACTTTTTAAAAAAAATGATACATGTTTACAACCAAGATTCTTCCTTTAAAAAAAATATTACTATTTTAAAAGCATGTACTCAAAAGAGGTTGAAGGGCCATATTCCTCTTCTATGGCCATGCAGAATAACTGAGTTGGAAGGGACCTTCAAGAACCCCATAGAATAGGGATGGGTTTCCAGACGTTTCTCATTCCCATATGGGTTTAAATTTGATTTAGACTTGTCTGCAATTGTGCATAGGCATCAACGCATACCTATGCTGCGAAGGGGTTGATGGGTATATGTAGGTTGCAGACAGTTGCAAATAGGCCAATGTGCGCACCTCCCAAATCTGAATATATATTGTGCAGAGATGCACATCCTGCCTGCTGATTGGTTGATCCAATTCCGTGCTTTGTTCTTTGAGCACCCCTAGCCAGAAGGTTAACATTCACAGATGTATAAATGCAACAGCTATGCAACCATTTCCAACACATATATTCCTCCACATGCAATGACACAGAAGTGTAATCCTAGCTTTAGGTTGTCCTTCTCCATTCTACAAGATTCTTTAAAATCTTACTTCTCTATACTTTGAAGCGCCATTTTAAAAAACCTGAAAATCAAATCTCATGTCAGGCTCAGACAGATTTCCTTGTCATCACAATCCAAATCTATTATATTGATTAGGAAGCAAGTCCAATTGTGTCTAATGAACCTCTACTGATAGGAAACTATAAATTAGGCTGGTAGGCTGGTTGATGCTATCAAATCCATATATTGCATAATACTTGTATATAGGATGAAGATATTAAATGGTACACATATTATACATCATAATTACCATTTACTCAGAAGTGCCCTAAATTATTTGCAGTATTTTTATGGGTTCATAAGACCCTTCTTATGATGGAATGCTGACACCTCCTGGATATAGAAGAAAATGCTGAAAGGCTTCTATTCCAATTAAAAGTGGGAAAATTGGATATTTTTTTGCTATAGCAATCATTACATTTAAATACAAAAAAAACCATCAGAACCAATTAAATAACTAGAAACAAATATCAATTAAAGATTACATTATTAGGGCTGACTGAAAATGTTTGATGCAACATTAGGAAAAAGGAAAAACACAAACCTGGAAGAATGAATACATAAAATCATTTATACATAAGTGATACTAAAACTAGATTACAATCCCTGATATTTTTCTGTTTGACAAGCATGAAGCAAATATTCTATGCCTACTTCACTGTCAACCAAGGAGAATTTTAAGACTCCATATCACTCAAAAATGCTAGGATTATTTTCTGGAGTAGTCAGAGATCCTATGGAACGAAGAATACTTGCAAAGTCCTATATAGGCCCATCTTAAAAATTGTGTAAATAAGTTTATAACAAGGGATCTGATTCCATATTAGCAATACCCTGAATCTTCTCACCTTGTTCAGAAACAAGACATGAGCATTGACTACACACCAAATACAGGCTGTCTTATGATACATTTCATATGTATTGCAGGTCCTTTTCCTGTTTAAACATTTGCAGTTTGGAGCCCTTTAGTTGCATCTGACATCTCCCATAATCTCTAAGAAATTATGGGATCTGAAAATATATCTGGAGCATATTAACTTATAGAAGGCTGTTCTAACTTCTGTGTTGACCAAAATCCCTGGCATAAAAAGAAAACAACATTTTATCTATTAACTTCTCAGACACTGCAGAGACAGAATACAGGAGATTAGAAAAAATATTTGTTTGTTTGTTTGTTGCCCAGCTGGCAACTTAGGAAAATTAAAGACATAATTGTACATTAACATATAAGAACATACAGTAGGAATGGAATAGAGTAGAGTAGAGTAGAGTAGAGTAGAGTAGAGTAGAGTAGAGTAGAGTAGAGTAGAGTAGAATCAGAAGTAGTATTCAGCAGGTTCTGAACAGTTCTGGAGAACCGGTAGTGGAAATTTTGAGTAGTTCGGAGAACCGGTAGAGGAAATATTGAGTAGTTCAGTATACCACCTCTGACTGGCCCCGGCCTCATCTATTGTCTGCCCCCCGAGTACCAGCTGATTGGCTAGGTCTTCTTTTGTTGCCCTGCACAGGAGAACAGAGCTGGAAAGCAGTTTAGTGGGGTGGGGAGGGAATGGGATTTTGCAGTAATCTTCTCCTGGAGTGGGATGGGAATGGAGATTTTGCGGTATCCTTCCCCTGCCACACCCACCAAGCCACGCCATGCTCACCAAGCCACGTCCACAAAACCTGTAGTAAAAAAGTTTGAATCCCACCACTGAGTAGAGTAGAGTAGAGTAGAGTAGAGTAGAGTAGGATAGGATAGGATAGGATAGGATAGGATAGAATAGAATAGAATAGAATAGAATAGAATAGAATAGAATAGAATAGAATAGAATAGAATAGAATAGAAGAAACTTTGGATGCCTTCTAGTCCAAACCCCTGCTCATGCAGTTAATAGATAATAGATAATTAATGCAATCGAAATAATTTTAACACAGTAAAACAGAAAGCTAGAAAAACTCAAAGATCTCACTCATTGATCAATCCACAAATGATTATTCAAAATATATCATTGTGGCTGTCTTATGGAAGATCAATTTGTAGCCAGCTAGTCATAGCTCCGGAGGTGATGTGGAGTTAAACGGGGACCACTGCTGAGATAGGATTGCCTCTGTGTGGTGGAAAAAAATATAATACAAAGCTTTGAACTGTTTCTCCATTCTGCCCCCCTAATTGCAGAGTATTTCCCCCATTTCCCATATATTCTACCAAAGAGGGGGGGAGGGAGAGGGAGAGAGAGAGAGAAAGAGACAGAGACTATTGTATATAAAAATTGATTTTATATACAATCTAATTTTGGTTGTATGGCAAACATTTTTTTATTCTTATCAGAAATTTCATTCTCCAAAATTATGATTCATTTATAATCTGTAAGCCAACCAGGATCACCTTATAGAGAAGACAGATAGAATATAAATTTAATAAATAAAAAATAAAATAAAAATGATTCTGTTCCAATTCAGGTTCTACATCTCAACAGGAAATTCTAGTGTCTATAAGGGAGGCAGAGGTGTGCCTGTTGAGTGTCCTTGTATAAACCCAACCTGCCCTTTCCATTTCAAAACATCCCTTCATTCTTTTTTATCTGAATACAACTGGGAACCCGGAAGGATGCCTCCACCTGGGAACAGCCAGAAAACAGGGATGTTTGCTCAGTTTTATTTATTTATTAAATTTGTATGGCCACCCATCTTAAAAGCGTAACTTTGGGTGGCTAACAATTGAAAACAAAATAAATTATTTTCAAAACAAAAACCATAAGCAGAACTATAAATAACATTAAAATAGCATCCAAGCAACAACACATAGCAGTGATCTCCAATGATTACAACAAGATACATTACTAGGATCAATCCACAAGGGTCTATTCAAAGTTTTTCATCTTAATTATCTTATGAAGATATGAAGACAGTTAGTTAGGCTTCTCTCTGGAGGCCACAACAGTAAAGGTAGTCTTCCTGAGTCCTGCCAGGTGGAGCTCTCTTGTGGATGGGACCTGGAGCATACTCCTCTCTCAGATTTAACAAGATGGCTAAATACCTGTGGGGAGGGATGGTCCCATAAGTTACCTGAACTCAAGCCACCAGTACCTTGAATTTTAACTAAGAGCATACTGTTAGCCAATGCATCTTGCAAAGCAGAAATGTCACATCTGCTACAACATTTGAGAGTGCTTCTCCTAAGTAAACTAGAGAGAAACGTATAGTGGTGTCTCTGTAAATATTTTTAGATATTGTCGTTATTAAAATGAGCTTTTTTAGGATATAGGCTTTTTCAAGGTAGCTTTCAAGGAACATCAACAATGATGAATAAAATCACAATACAAAACACAAAAAGACAATGACTTGCCAGGATCCTTCTTACAGAGCAGATGGTGACAATGGTTATTTACAAGAAAGGGAACTCTCTGGCTGAAGCGGGTTTTGAAGTGGTGTTCATCCATGACTCCTCCTCCCATCTCCCTTCCATCTCTGAGATGGAAGGGCAGATGGAAAAGAGAAAGTGATACTCTCAAATGGGACAGAAAACCCTTTATCCATGTCCCAAAAGACTGAATTACATTTCTTTATCTGGTCAAAGTCACCTTTTTAACGATAGAGCCTCTCTCTGGTGTTTCTTTTAAGTGCTGTACAATATTCCATAAGTATATGGGATTCTGTAACATTGATTACCGTTTTATCTAGTTTTTCTTAAAAGGTGTGATATGGAAAAGCAAGTATGTCAATGCATGAGGGGAACACCACCATCCCAATTCAGTTTATTGGGGGGACCAACAAAATGGAAGGCAATCTTTCCAGTTCTCCAAAGCCTCTTCACATAATAAAAAACAGGGAATGAGGAAGAAGGGAAAAAAAACTTTAAAAACTAAGCCAAATGTTACAGTTGTGAAATCAGATGCTCAAAGGCAGTATGAGATGGCAGTTGGAGACAAAGCACAGTTGTTGGACTGTGCAATTGCACATCTGCAATTAATGGCAACCTGGCATTCAAGGATACGTCAAACAGCCTCCTCCTCTGTCCTTAAAAATGCAAAAGGCTATTAGTCCCTAGTCTGTTTCTTACCACAGATTCTGGGATGTATAAGAATGGGAACAATGAAGCATGATAGTATTAATACTCTGGAAAACCAGAAAGCACTAGTCAGGTTAAATTGTGCTCTTGTTATCTAATAGGTCGGCCAACCAGTATGTTTTAGGGATTATGGTGTAGGATTGTCAAATTGTCCACTCTCAAACCAAGAAAACTCACTGGGTGACTTTTGAGCCAGTTTTTGTCAGCTAAAGGCACTTCAGAGGGTTATTGTTTTCAGCATAAAATGAAGAGAAAATTCCATGAAAGATGGGAGGTAAATTTAGCTAGTAATGAGTAATAACAGAGCTGTATAAATCCTTTGAAAGAGATCACTTGTTATATACATGGGTGTGTGTACAACACATTTTTTTTCCAAGTCAAACAGTCACGGCTTTTTTTAGGCTCACATTATCAGTTTTGGAAGCTGCTTCCATGAATGTGCACACAGAACTAGTATATTTTACTGGAAAATATATCAACCACATGATCTTCACTGGGATATAAAAATCAGTTTTCCCCACATGCAGAATCTGCCTGCTTGACCCTAAACACAGTGTCTAGGTAATTCTGATACATCTAAACTTCAAAAGATTAAATGCTAACATCTGCTTAAAATGTGCAATTTTAAGCAGATGTATGGGTGTACTTTCAGTAGTCTGAATGGCTAGAGATTCTAAACACTTTAAAATTGAATTCTCTGCTCCCACCCCCACCAAGCTTTCTTCAGAGTCATGTTATCTGCCTAAGGCTGCAAAACAAGGCAGACATGCTTATGAGCACCTAGGCACATGATAAGGAGTTGAACAGTAGTCGCTTATCATTCATCATCCTGCATTTTACATTGTACTTGTTTTAAGCCACCTACAATGACTTTACAGTGAGATGGGCAGCCATATAAACAGGATAAATAAATTCTGATGCAGAGCTCCAAGTAGGTGATAACTTCAGAAATGAATAAATTCTGTACCTCGGTATTGAATTGTGGAATTCTTGGATTCTCTGAGCTTAGTTGTTTTCTTGCAGATGTTTTGCTACCGTACCTACTTGGTAGCATCAGTTGTGTAGCAAAATATCTGCAAGTCAGCAAAAAAACTCGAGAGCACCAAGAACTTTACAAATAAACTCTGGTACAAACTTTTCACAAGTCTGCATGTA